>NC_137898.1:100154596-100445598 GCF_963455335.1 Martes martes | reverse complement strand
GTGCCCCCAGTTATACATTTTAAAACATTTTTTTATTTTTTTATTTTTTAAAAGATTTTATTTATTTATTGACAGAGGGAGAGAGATCACAAGTAGGCAGAGCAGCAGGCAGAGAGAGAGGGGGAAAACAGGCTCCCTGCTGAGCAGAGAGCCCGATGCGGCGGGGCTCGATCCCAGGACCCTGAGATCATGACCTGCACTGAAGGCAGAGGCCCAACCCACTGAGCCACCCAGGCGCCCCATTTTAAAACATTTTTAAATAACTCATGGGCCAAAGACAAAAAGGGGGAATTAGAAGACATTAAGACCTAAAAGAGAATAAAAACGTGAAGCCTCAAACTATGAGGCCCACAGCTCTAGCAGTAATGTGTGGGGGTGTATGTAGCCCCAGACGCTTAGATCCTAAGGAGGAAAGATTAAGCAGTTAATGAGCGAAGAGTTCAACTCAAAAAGCTGGAAAAAGAAGACAGTGTAAACCCAAAGAAAGTAGAAAGAAGATACAGGCAGAAAATAATGAAACAGAAAATGTTTTAAGAGAAGAAGTCAATAAAACCAGAACCTGGTCCATTGAAAAGACTAAGGAAACAGGCAGGATTGATGGGGGGGAGGGGAAGGGAGAGGGGAAAGGTGAGGGGTACACACAAAGGTGGAAATGGAGATATAACTCCAGATATAGCAGAGAATTTTAAAATCCTAAGATTCATATGAATATTCTTTTTAAATAAGTACTCTAAGAACCATAGATAAAATGTGTTTTCTAGAAAAAAACTTACTAAAACTTAGAAGAAAATGAAAAGGCAGAATAAGCCTATAATCACTGAAGAAATTGGGTAAGTAACTAAACATTTACCTATATCAACAACCTTGGCCATGACTGACAAAACATCATTCTCAACCGGTTTTACCGGGAATGTCTCCCATATAGTCAAGAGACACAGAATCCCAGTCTTATGGAACACGTTCTAAATCAGTGCTTCTCAAAGTTAAATGTGCGATCAAATCACCTAAGGGTTGTTCAAATGGAAATTCCCAGCCAGTGGGTCACGGAGGGTGGGGATTAAGATTCGGCATTTCTAAAAAGCTCTTACGTAAGCAGGTATAAAGGCTTCTAGAAATCACTAAGATAAAGATAAGCCAATAGAAACTTGGGCAAAAATTATATACAGATGTACCTCAGATATTGCAGGTTTGGGCCCAGACCCCCACAATAAAGCACACATCATGATAAAGTGAGGCAACGCATTTTTTTTTAGTTTCCCGGTGCCTATAAAAGCGATGTTTACACTATACTGTATTAAAGTGTGCAATAGCGTTATGCCTAAAAACGCAGCATGCATACCTTAATTTAAAAATCTTTTGTGCCTAAAAAATGCAAACCATCATCTGAGCTTTTAGTGAGTCAGAATCCTTTTGCTGGTGGAGGGTTCTGCCTCGGTGTCAACGGCTGCGGACTCGGCAGGGTGTGGGTTGCTGAAGGCTGGAGTGGCTGTGGCAGGCTCTTAAAATAAGACAACAATGAAGTCTGCCACTTCAATTGGTTCTTCCTCTCACAACCATTTCTCTGTAGTATGCGATGGTATTTGATAGCATTTTACCCGCAGTAGAACTTCTTTCGGAATTGGAGTCAGTCCTCTCAAACCTGCCACTGCTTGATCAACTAAGTTAATGTAATATTCTAAATCTTTTGTTGTAACTGTTGCAACAATCTTCCCAGCATCTCCCCCCAGGAGTACAGAGTAGACACCACTTCCTGTGCTCGTCCCTGAGAAGCAACCCCTCACCCGTTCAGGTTTATCACGAGACTGTAGCAACTCATCCCATCTTCAGGCTCCACTTCTGACTCTAATTCTCTTGGTGTTTCCACCACATCTGCAGCTACTTCCTCTGCTCAAGTCTTGGGCCCCTCAAAGTCTACATGAGGGTTGCAATCAAATTCTTCCCAAGTCCTGTTAATGTTGGTATTTTCACCTCTTCCCATGAATCACGAATGTCCTTAATGACATCTAGAATGACAAACCCTTTCTGGAAGGTTTTCTATTTACTGTGCTCAGATTGATAGAGGAATTTCTATCTATGGTGGTGATAACCTTATAAAATGTATTTTTTGAATAATAAGACTTAAAGTCAAAATGACTCCTTGGTCATGGGCAGAAGAACAGATGCTGTGTTGGCAGGCATGAAAACAACATTCATCTCAGACTTGCCCATCAGACATCCTGCATGACCAGGCGCATTGTCCATGAGCAGTAATGCCTTAAACGTTTTTTCTGAGCAGTAGGTCTCAACAGTGGGCTTAAAATATTCAGTAAACCGGGTTGTAAACAGCTGTGCTGTCCTCCAGGCTTTGTTGTTCCATTTACAGAGCTCAGGCAGAGTCGATTTAGCATAATTCTTAAGGGCCCTAGGATAGTGGAGTGGTAAGTGAGCACTGGCTTCAAGTTAAAGTCTCCAGCTGCATGAGCCCCTCACAAGAGAGTCAGCCTGAACTCTGAAGCCAGGCTTTGATTTCTCTCTAGTTATGAAAGCCCTAGATGGCATCTCTAGCTAGGAGAGCCCTAGATGCCATCGTCCAACAGAAGGCTGTTCCGTCTGCACTGAAACACCTGTTGTTGCCGGAAGCCACCTTCGCCGTCGGAGCCAGAGCTTCTGGAGAACTTGCTGCAGCTTCTCCATCAGCAATCACTGCTTCAACTTGCACTTCTCTGTCACGGAGACGCTTCGTCCCTTAAACCGCATGAGCCCACCTCTGCGCGCCTCCAGCCTTTCCTCTGCAGCTTCCCCACCTCTCTCAGCCTTCACAGAACTGGACAGAGTCTGGATTAGGCTTTGGCTTAAGGAAATATCGGGCTGGTTTGGTCTTCTGTCCAGACCACTCAAACTTTCTCCATATCAGCAATAAAGCTGTTTTGCTTTTTTGTCATTGGCCTATTCACCGGAGTAGTGCATTTGATTTCCTTTAAGAACTTTCCCTTTGCACTTACAACTTGGCTAACTGGTGCAAGAAGTGTAGCTTTCAGCCTATCTCAGCTTCAGATGTGCCTTCCTCGCTAAGCTTAATCATTTCTAGCTTTTGATTTACAGTGAGAGATGCGTGACTCTTCCTTTCCTTTGAACATTTAGGGCCCATTGTGGGGTCATTAATTGGCCTAATTCCAATACTGCTGTGTCTCCAGGAATACGGAGGTTGGAGCGGATGGAGGGAGAGAGATGAGGGAATGACTTGGTTGGCGGAGCAGTGGGAACACACAGAACACGTATCAGTTAAGTTTGCTGTCTTGGGGCGCCTGGGTGGCTCAGTGGGTTAAGCCTCTGCCTTCGGCTCAGTTCTGATCTCAGGATCCTGGGATCGAGCCCTGCATCCGGCAATCTGCTCAGCAGGGAGCCTGCTTCCCCTCCTCTCTCTCCTGCCTCTCTGCATAGTTGTGATCTCTCTTTGTCAAATAAATAAATAAAATCTTTAAAAAAAAAAACAAAAGTTTGCTGTCTTACATCAGTGTGATTCATGGCATCCCCAAACAATTACAATCATAATATCAAAGGTCGCTGATCACAGATCATCATAACAAATATAATAATAATGAAAGAGTTTGAAATACTGTGAGAATTACCAAAACGTGGCACAGAGACACTAAGTGAGCGAATACTATTGGAGAACAATGCCGATAGTCTTGCTCAGCAAGGATTGCCACAAACCTTCAATCTGTGAAAAATGCGATAATCAATTGAGGTATGCCTGTGCATTGGGTCCAATGCATCCAAAAGATCCCCAACTTGATTGTTCTAAGCAAATGCAAACTAAGAGTAAGATACTATTTCACACTAACAAATCTGGTTTGTTAAAAATACGAACTATTGGGAAATACATGGAACAAGAAAGCCCTCATTGCTGCTGGTGGATGGGAGGATAACTGGTGTATTTACTTTGGAGAACAAGTTGCCAACACGTGTGAAGTTGAAGAACTGTGTATGCTATGACACAGCATATGGGTCCAGAGAAATTTTTACAGATGTGCTCAGGGAGAAAAGTACAAGACTGTTCAGACGAGCACTGTATGCAAGAGTGAGAAATTAGAAACTATTTACATTTCCATTAACAGGAGAATAATTGAATAATTACACACTACATAGCAGGAAAGCTCCATGTTGGACCTTAAGAAACGTTGAAAGAAGTAATTCGAAGATTCTTAGGTATTCTTTGATGCCTTTATACAAACACAAAACATTTAATGCAATAGCATATATTGTATATCACGTGTATGTAGCAAATTATAAAGACATACATGGGAGTGAACAATACCAAAGTCAGCAGTGCCTGTAACTAGGGAGGTAGGAAAGGAGAATGCGGTAAGGGTGCACGCCAACTGAATCTATCGCATCTTATTTATTTACTTTTTTAAAAAGCTAGGAAGCAAATAAATCTTTAAAAAAGTGGGGGGAGACGCATGGGTGGCTCGGTTGGTTAAGCATCTGCTCTCAGCTTGGGTCATGATCTTCAAGTCCTGGGATCGAGTCCTGAATCAGGCTCCCAGGGAGCCTGTTTCTCCCTCTCCCTCCGTCTGCTGCTCCCCCTGCTTATGCTCTCTCCCTGACAAATACATAAATAAAGTCTTAAAAAGAGAAAAGGCTAGGAAACAAATAAAGCAAAATGTTACGAATGAATGATGTAAAAAAACTGAAGGGATAGGTATATGAATATTTTTAGATTATCCCCCAAGCTCACCTGTATGTTTATAATAATTTATAGTAACAACAGTAATAATATATAACAAAGAGAATGAGAGAGGGTATAGCAAAAGAGATAATCTTTAAATGTCTTAAAGGCAGCAGGTGGTGAAATGGTCACTGATAAAACTAGAAAAAGAAGGATCTGCTACAGAGAATGGAGCCAAGCTGTACAGGGGAGCAGATTTTGATCTTGGATGTAAGGGACATCAGAGAATGAGAGTGATATTTAGAGCTAAATCAGGGAGGCTGACTGAAAATTCATATACCAAATAGTAGCTGCCCATCCCCACACTGTGTAGAGTTCCTGACAAACATATTTCTACCCTCCAGACCAAGAAAAAAAAAGTTTCTTATAAAAATAAATTGAATAACCCTAAAACAAAGATCCTGCTTTACTGTGATACTTACGTGTCTCCCAGTAAAAGGACTGGCTCATAGTCCAATCCTCTTGAGACGATGTCCACCAGTCAGCCAGTCCTGCCCATGAACACAAAACCCCTAAGTGACTTTTTATTTTCTCATTCTTATATATGAAGAGAAATCCAAGAATCCCAAATACCTGAGACTAAAAAAAGTAATAATAACAACAACAACAACAACAACAACAACAACAGAAAAACAAACCCCAGAAGATGATAATTCAGGCAACAGAAGATAAACACTAAAAAGACTAGTCAGATCCTCAGGGAAATTAAGAAGATATTGTATACATGTAACAAGAACAGGATGCTATGAAAAAGGAATAAATAAAACACAAAAAACCTCTTGAAAATGTACTTTTGTATATATTTAAGATTTCCTGAATTTTAGAAATTTCATAGAAAGTTAAGAAGATAAGGTCAAGGAAATCTTCTTGAAGAAGAACCAGAAGAAATAGAAAATATGAAAAAAAAAAAAAGACATTGAGGAATAACTGGGCAACCCACCATCTGGTGAAGAGGATGCAAGAAAGAAAATAGAAAAAAATAGAGGGAAGGAGAATTTCAAAGCATGTTATAAAAGAATTTCCTAGAATTGGAGAGGATAATTTGGATTCCGTGGTTCTATGGGGCACTCAAGAAAATTAGTGAAAATTGAGAATGCTAAGGTTAAAGAAAGATGGGTGGCTAGAACAGTTATATGGGGGGAGGAGAGAGTAACTGGCCATCTACAGAGAACTAGCATCCGACTGGCAACACAGTTTCCATCTGTAACATCGGGCTCCAGATGGCATTCATGCGAGGCTTCAACGATCGGAGTGGGAATCGCTTTCAACCCCAGAAACCTAGAATTCTATACCTAATAGAGCCTAACAGCCAAGCAAATATACTTTCAGGCATATAGGACTCAGGTAATTTATCTTTCGTGTGTGCTTTCTTAGGGATTTAGTTGAGGGCATGCTCCTGAAAAAGGGAATAAGTCAAGAGAGAGGGAGATACAGGCTGGAGAAAACACCGGAAGTAACCCACAAGAGCAGTAAGAGGCAATCCTGGGATGGCTGTCCTGGTCATCCAGATAGCGACCAATCCAGATTGGAACAGGATGATGGAGGTGTCCGGGAAGAGGTTCTCAGGAAAACAAGAGAGGCTTGTAGAATATGGGATGTGATGAAGGAGGGGAAAAAAAAAACAAAAAAAAACAAAAAAAAAACCCAAACAAAAAAACAAGAGGAATTCTGTAAAGACAAACAATGCAAGACAAAAGAAAGGAATCAGAAACTCTAGGGAGAATAAAAAGTTATACAAAAGGATGTGCAGCTCATTTGGTGAGGCAGTAAACAGTATTTCCATAAGCTAAGTAATAATTATTTATTGATTTTTACCAAAAACAGTAATCGTGGAAAGATGAGGGAAGGAGGGGTAAGATAATTAAACACTCAACCATCATCATAGGGAATCAATAAATAATGTGTAAAGTACATAAATCAAGATATATCAGTAAAAACATTTAGAGATACAAAAGTAATTACCAGAATAAATCAATTGAAAAGATAAAAAAAAAAAATGGTAGCTCCTGGGGAACAGGACTAAAATTGTTGACATGGGGAGAACCAAAGACTTTTGTAGTTCACGATAAGCCTTTTGATACTTTTGGCTTGGAAATCATTTGTCTTGGTTTTTTTGTTTTTTTTTTTAAGATTTTATTTTATTTGACAGAGATCACAAGTAGGCAGAGAGGCAGGCAGAGAGAAGAGGAAGCAGGCTCCCCGCCAAGCAGAGAGCCCCATGTGGGGCTCGATCCCAGGACCCTGGGATCATGACCCGAGCTAAAGGCAGAGGCATAACCCACTGAGCCACCCAGGCACCCCTTGTTTTTATTTTTTTTAAGATTTTATTTTTTTAAGGTTTTATTTATTTGTCAGAGACAGAGTGAGCACAAGCAGGGGGAGCAGCAGGTAAAGGGAGAAAGAGGCTTCCTTCTGAGCAAGGAGCTGGATGCAGGACACGATCCCAGGACCTTGAGATCATGACCTGAGCTGAAGGCGGATGCTTGCCTGACTGAGCCACCCGGCAGTCCCTAAAGATTTTATTTTTAAGTACTCTCTACACCCAACCGGGGGATCAACCTCACAACCCTGAGACCGAGAGTCCCCTCTCCACTGACTGAGCCCGCCCGGTGCCCCACATTTGCCCTGTTCTGATTTTTGAAAGTGGCTTCTTTCAGGTCCTGGCCACCTTTGAATAATTCAGACTAAGAGACTGCATTCAGTTCTGTTTGCGAAGGACAGCCATGGGAGGTTTAGGAAGATAGAAGGGAACAATCAGATCCAGACCCTGGTACAGCGAAGTCCCTCTCAAAATGGGACTTCTGGGGCTGACCACGCTGACTTCCCAGTATTGGCATGGCCAACGCACAGCCCTACCAGATCCTCAGGGGTACAGCAAAGCAAGGGCACTAACTTTTTAAAATCTGATCTTTCACACTTCAAAAGTCATCAAAACCATTTTCAGGAGAAAACGTAAAATTTTCTGCACTTTACCTATCTTATTTTGTGCTCTGTTATTGATTCATTTTGAGTGACATGAGAAGGGGCTCCGTTATAGTTTTTAATGCTCAGAGTCCCTAAAGTTTTAGTTCAAGTCTAGCTCTGGACGAACTGAGATCATCTTCACCTCTGTATTCCATTAACGAAACCCAAGACTGTATTGACCTTATCAACAGCCCCCACATACTTTATGGCTCAAGCTGAGCTTCAAGTCAGCTAGAACATCATGTCTGTCTCCTCCTTCCCCCCATTTTGTGAACTGCTGTCAAGTCATACTATCACTGTTCCTTTTTTTTTTTTTTTTTTTTTTGCGGTTCCTTTTTTAACTCAAGTACGGGATTATACGTGCTGCTGTAAAATTATTCCTTGGTTCCTAGCCCATATTATAATCTACTCAGATGGTTTAAAATTTGACTCAAGCATCTTTCCTTCCTGACTTTAGGTCACCTATAAATTGGGTACACCTGCTTTCTAGGTCGGCCCTCACTTCAAATCATTGATAAACATGTTGAACAGGATTGAGTACAAAATGGTCCTGTGGCATGTCCCCTAGGACTGCCCTGCCAGTCGGGGATGGCTAATAGGTGGCGTGTCTGTTCTGACTGATGGCTGAGGGCTGCCTGGAGCCCTATGCCAAGAAGGATTCCGAAGCTCCATCTGGATTCAGGGGAGAAGAGTGATAGTAGTTGCTTAGCAATGCCGGCCTTGGGGAGGGCATGGTGGGATAGGTGTCACAGATTGCTTTCCTTGCTCCAGAACAGCCTCACATCCATGAAACTGTGTGATTTTCATTTGTTGTTCAGTCTCCCTTCAGTCCACCTTTACGAAGTGCTGTCTCCCAGCCCACATTTCTCCGCCTTGTTCATAAGGACAGGAAAGCTTTGTCAATAATACTGCAAATCGATACACATTATGTCTTGTAACATTCTCCTTATCTCCCCGTCGAGTAACTTCATCGGAGACGAAAATGCGGAGAGTCTGGGAGGCTTCATTCTTGGTGAACCCGAGGCAGAGTTCCTAATGACCACCACTTTATTTTCTAAAATTGGGTACAACATCTTTAGATTGCCTGTCTCCTGGATATTTTGCCGGCTTCCAGGAGTTCTCTAGATTTTTAGACAATGGCTCTGACATCCTATTAGTAAGTTTTCAACACCAGAGAAGTTAGTCACTTGCGCCTGCAGATATGGACACTGAAAGCAATCAATTCCCTTACTACCTTTACACCTATCAATTACCATTTGTGTCGCTGTTGTATTCATTATAGAAATAATGTGTGTCTCTTATAGAAAACCCGGACACTGTGGAGAGATGGAAGGAAGAAAAATCACCCACGATCTCAACTTCCTTTCCCTTGTACGATTCTTGAGAGTTTGCTTTTGTGTCATTTTACATAGCTGTGACCACAGTGCATGGGCGGTTTTGTATTTTGAGTTTTCACATAACATTATATCTTCAGAATTTTTCAAGTCGATATTAATTTTTAATCAGCATAATTTTTAATAGCTGCATAATATTCCATCTAGGGGAGGTGTCATGGTTTAACCATTCCATGACTACTATTAGTCACTGAGGCTGTTTCCATCATTTTCCTACTTAAAATGCCCATTCTTTTATGTATTCATTATTAATAAATGTGGATTATGTGCCAGGCACTATGCTAGAGGCTGGGGATATAGAGATGAGCAGCCCTCAGGGAGAAAGCACGGAATGACAATGGAAGCAGGACTTGTGAGGGGTGGGGGGCATAAGCCCTCCCTGTCGGCAAGCTAGGGGAGCCATCTAGTAGAGGGAGGTGCATGCGGATGCTTATGAGCTTCCCATGCCCTGGTAAGGAGTGAGATGCAAACCCAGGCAAGCTGCTAAGGGCTTCAAGCATGGTCAGAAGCCCTAAATGTGAGTTCTGGCTCTGCTCTTGCAAGCCCATCGCCCTTAAGCAAGTCACGTAATTCCTGAGTCTCATTTTCTCTTTCTGGAAATTAAGGATACTAATTTATCGGCTACCTGCCTTCCAGTGTCATGGTGAGAATCAAAGGAAGGTAATCGATCTGAGTTTTGTCCACCGGAAAGCACCATCAAAAATGTGAAGCCATGTGGGAGAGGCGGGATAAATCCTTGTGGAGCTGAATTCAGTTCTCTCCCAGAAACCTGACTGCGAGTGGGGGCGGGGGAGGGGAACGAGACGACAGGGCAGAGCAGGTGTCGGCCCCTCCTGGCACCTTTAGAACAGCGATGGGAAGGTAGAGGAAGCTTGGTCAAAGTGAAGCAATGAGTCGGCAGAGCTGTTTTCCAGACTGGAAGTCTAGGCACAGTCCCTGCCCCAAGCCCCCTCCTCCAGGTGTCAGAGCCCAGCTACACCTCTGGTCTCTTGCTTTCCGTCTGATACCAGGGTACAGAGTGAGAGCAGTTACTTCAAAGACTAGCCTTCCTCCCGAACCCTTCGTACCCCAATTAATTCTCACTAGAAGGTATTTGACCTCTTCTGATCTTCTCCAGTCCCACTGTGTAGCAATTTAGATGGGAACCTTGGAATGACATCTTGGGGAAGCCAGTTCTCTCTCTGTCCCAATGGATGATCTATAATACATACGTTAATGCACATGTGCACACACACACACAGTGGAAACTTTCTGAAAAGTATTTATCACTTCATAGAGCTGTTTATAAGCATTATCTCATTTGATTCTTACCAGCACTGTAAGAAGAAAATAATGGGATATTATTATCCCTATTTCACATAGGAGGAAGCTGTCAAACAAAATTTGCAAGGAGGCTGCAAGGCAAACAAAATTTATTGGGGTCTTTGGAATTGCAATCTGGGGAGACACAGATTCAGGGAAAAGCTCAGATAGTACTTTGCGGAGGGCAGAGCCGGTTGCGGGGGGGGGGGGGTGGGGAAGCAGAGGGTCTTGAAAGGCAAAAAGGGGAATGCCAAGAAGGCTTACATAAATCATTTGGCAAAATTATGGTTAGCTGAAAGAGTCTAATATCTGTTGGATTTGCAGCTTGCTGTCTAGGGCTGCAAGAAGAAAGATACTGAGGTTTGGCAACAAGCTATAGAGTTGAAGTTCATGTTCTGTGCAGGGATAGACATGCACAAGCCTCACTCCCCTCACGGCTTCCCAGGTCCATTTGAGATGGGCTTTCCCGAAGGGAGTGACCTGCCCATTTCAGACTTCTCCTTTACAAAACAGAGGCTCAGAGAATTGAGATACCCTGCCCAAGAGCAGACAGGAGCAATAAGCAGGAGTCAGTCTTCTGACAGACTGCCCTGGACTTTTCTTTGCGTCCCTCCAGGTCACGTCTGAGCAGGCAGGACTCAAAAGAGGTGGCCTCCGACTGAGATAAAAGGATGGTGGGAGGTGGACCTTAGCCTCATTCAGCAACCTTCCTTGGCACCCTCCTTCTCCCGTTTCCCACCCACTTCCCCCATGGGATGAGGGAATGGATATTTGAAGGACGAAAATCTGCCTGTGGAAATCCAGGAAGGCTTCTAGTGACCCTAGAAATCCAGAAGGGGCCAGCTCCCCCTTCCTTCAGAATTGGACTTCGCCCAGCCCTCGAAGCCAGCAGATGAAAGGGGGACCTTGGGATATTTCGTGTGTTGCAATAGCATGACGCGCTCCAAACCGTCTTGGCAAGATCAAACCCCAAGGCTAAGCCTATGTAGGTAATTCCATCCTGAGGAATGTCTCTTGTTTCTTTGTTCTGGTTTTCACTTCTAATTTAGGCGATAGGATAAATAAGTGAACAAAAGTGTTCATGCAAATCTTAGAGTCTTAGGGAAAGAGATGCCTTGGGCTCTGACATTCTCTGCATTTTTGTCCCTAAGCTTTTGCAGGCTACAATTGTCATTGAGGGCATGTGTGGCTGAAGGTGCCCCAAGAGCCCGACTGTCTTTGTCCAGAACAAAGCCATCCCTGTGGAATCTGAACTCTGGACAGAGGTATTGGGAGTGATCGTGGGGTGCTCAACCCTAACTCCCTGCTCTGATTGTCTCAAGGGACAGATAAGAGCTCTGGAGCCCATTTTTTCTCTCTCCCCTCTCCACAGATGCCTTGGATAGACCAAGAGCCCTGGTGTCCATCCAGGGCCCCACATATGAATCCCCTCTGGGCCCTCATCACATTGTGGAGTATCAAAAAATTACTCCAACCCCCACGCTTCAGCATTTGTAAAGAGATCAGCCCTGGTTAACGCCCGGATGCATCTTTTGGGAGAAATCTTTGGGTGGTTGTCATAGAGTTTAGCTGTGGGGAATGCCTCTGAGAAGATGGCATCTTGCCAGGGGGAAAAAGGGATAGCGAAGAGAAGGAGGGTCTCCCCCGCCCCAAGAAACCTGCCTTTGTGAGGGAGACTCGGATACATGTGATGGGCCGGGATGTTGAGGATAGTAAATATTTTCCCTGAGCTCTGCCGAATGACGGTCACTAAAATGGTGTCTGCCCCGTGGAGGAAAATCCAGAGATACGGAACTCTTGAAACCGATGGGGCTAGGACGGGGCCTTCAAGCCCTGGAGGGCCGGTCAGAGCTGGAACCAAACAGCCCAGCTGCATCCCAGTCTCCCCCTTGGCCATTCCCTGGCGTTTTGTAAAGTAGCATTTGAACCAAGTTCCAACTTTGTCTTCCCTATGCTGTGGGCAGGAAAGAAGAGAATTCCCTTCCCGGAGGCTGAGTGTTAGGAGAAAGCAGGTGAGGGTTAGCCGAAGCCAGATTGCAAGATCCCAAAGGCAAGAAGACTTTTAGACACAGACAACACACATGGCCATCCACCCCACTGTATCAAGAAATCCCACGAGGAGCCACTTAGGAAATTCTTGGTCTTACTTTTATTAGAGAGAGATGACATTTATTTACAGTAATACACTGATTAAAATTCATTAGGAATGATCTTCCCCTTGAACAGAGGGACAAGGGGAAGTAGGGGGCCTAGGAGTGAGAGATAGGTACCCTGGTTTTCAAGCTCTTATGTTAGCCACAGAAACCTCTCTCCTTATCAAGATCATCCGAGGTAATGTCAGTATCGAAGACGGATCTAAGTGGACATGTTCTGGTTGAAGAAGGACACGAGGAAAAGTCTTTCGCACTTGGACCCTTCCTACATCTCCTTCCATACCAATCATCCTCGAGGCACTTCCCAGAATCCTCGGGGTCCACAGCAGGCATTTGAGAAGCATTAATTTTATCCAAACTCCCCATTCACAGATGATGAAACCTAAGTCCGGAGAAGTGAGGTGACCTGCCCAGGCTGGTTAGCGTCCCAGTGGGACGCCAGCCCAAGGGTTCCAAAGTAGAGTGTCCCTAACGGTGGGCCACACCGCACTGACAAGCTGCTAGTCAGTCTCCAAGCTCTGCAGACCGACTGTTGGGGTGGGGGCTGCTGGAGTGCCCTTGCCAGGGGCATACAGCAGGAGTGGAGCAGGGTATGACGGTTTGTCCTATGGTCCTCCCAGCAGTGACCTCCAGCAGCTCCATCACTCGCTGCCATGCCGGGACGTGCTCAGCCTGGCCCAGGTGACAGATGCTCGTCTACCTGGCTGGCTGCTCAAATTGCCTGCTCAGAACGGGCCACCGCCATTTAGCTCCTGGGGGAGTTTTGGTTTGGAGTGCCCCAGTGCTTGGCATAGACCCCACCCACGGTGCTAGACAGGGCTGGGGGCAGGGAGGGTGGGCGGGGCTGCTGGTAGACGCACCTCTTTTTTTTTTTTTTTTTAAGATTTTATTTATGTACTTGACAGACAGGGATCACAAGTAGGCAGAGAGGCAGGCAGAGAGAGAGGAAGGGAAGCAGGTTCCCCGCTGAGCAGAGAGCCCGATGCGGGGCTCGATCCCAGGACCCTGAGATCATGACCTGAGCCGAAGGCAGAGGCTTTAACTCACTGAGCCACCCAGGTGCCCCGGTAGACGCACTTCTGTCTAGTGTCTATACACCCTACACTTCAGCTGTGTATCTTCACGATTACTGAATGCTTCTAAACACTTAGAGCTCGTGCGCCCTTTCAGTGGCATCCAAGCAAAGCTGCAGGGCGAGCGCTCTCACGATGCACACACCTCCTCCGAATTAGGGCCTTGGCATCGTTTTAGATACTTGATATGAAAAAGGGGCATAGCATTCAAATCCATTAGCATCATCACAAGGCATTTTAACATTACATTTGTCAACGAAAGAAAAGGCAGAGCTCTCCGAGAGGCTTTAAATATAATTTCAACGGCCGTGAGATGTTGAATGTGCTGCTGACTCTTGTGCCTGAAGTTTCTTGTCAATGAAGATTATCAAGAATTTGAAGAGATCTGTATGGAACACCTGGGACAAGAATCGCATGGAGGCATTTCAAACAGAAAACCCAATACAAAAGGTTAGGTTCATGGAAACAATATTAAACTACCATCTAAAAATTAGAAAACGTTTCTGGATTTCCAAAATCTAAATTCCCTGCAAATTTAACTTCTTTAATACCATCCCTGATATTTTGTATTTTTATTCACTCCTTTGACAAATAGGATTGGAGAACCAGGCAATAGTCCCTCTTTGGGGAATAGATCCCTGAACAAACAGACAAAGACCTCGGTCCTTTGGAGTTTATATTTCAGTGGAGAGAGGCAAAGAAAAGGTAATAATATAATATAGTATGTGAGGTGATGAATACTAAGGAAAAAATCACGCAGGATACCAGAGATTGAGAAAATAGGATGGTCAGGGCAGGCCTTATTGAGAAGGTGACATTCAAGCAAAGATCTGCAAGAAGTGAGGAAGTAAGCCATGCAGACTTCTGGGCAGAGGAAAGACCAGGTGCAAAGGCCCTGAGGCAGAGCACGTCTGGCATGTTCAAAGGACAGCAAGGAGGCCTCTGTGGCTGGAGAGGAGTGAGTGTAAGAGAGTAGTTGAAGGTGGGGTTAGGGAGATGATGGAGGACAGATTATAAGGGGGCTTGTGGGACATTTTAATAATGCTTCTCGTCACTCTGAGTGAACTGGGGAGCCATCTGGGGCTGGTAACAGAAAAGTGACATTATCTGACACTCTCCAAGGATCACCCTGGTTATTGTATTGGGAAAAGCCTGCAGGGGTAGAGATCAGAGTAGGCGGACTAGTTAGGAAGCTATTATAAGAATTCAGAGGAGAAGTGACAATGGTTTAGAACAAAATGAGAGCGGTGAAAGTGGTTAGTTTGTGAATGTATTCCAAAGGCAGAGGCCAAAGGATTTTCCTAGGTAGCCTGCGTACATACATCCTACAGAACAGATACATCCACAGAATGTGTCGAGGATGCAGAATCTGAAAGCACAAGTTAAAGGTGACTCCGCAGGTCTTAGCTTGAGCAGCTAGAAGGATAAACAAGACCCTAGACTGGGTTGGGAGAGACAGCAGATACAGTAAGCTGGTGGTGATGGTGGGACGAGTGGCAAGCGGGGAGGGGGTGGCAGGTGTTCAGATATAGATAAGCCATTTCTGAGTTATCTATTATACTTGGAAGTGGAGACGTCCAGCAGGTGGTTGGCTATCAAAGCCTGGAGTTCAGAGAGATTGTATTTTATTTATACCATAACAATATAATGTAAGGAAAATACAACAAGACTTCCCCTACCAAGCCATGCACCTCCCCCTCCTCTCCCCCTCCCTCTCTCCTCACCACTCCCCCCTTCTCAGTTGTCTCAAGTTCACCCCAGTGTGCCATCAAGTATTTTCCTTTTCTATGGAAAAGTCTGGGAAGCATTCCCAACAGCATGTGTTCCTAGGCATCCAAGAGGCCTGAGTTCTAATTTTGCTTTGTGTGTAGAATGGATAGTCAGCGTTGGCCTTTGCCACGGAAGAACCCTTATTTCTGGTGGCATTGATTCAGATTTACCAGAGTTGGTGTCCCACCAGGTGTTCAATATTTTGAACTTTACCAGCTTGGCGGTGGTAAAGAAGACACGTGACTTGGAGCCAGGAAGACATGGCTTTGTGCTCACTCAACGCCTCACCTGCTGTGTGGTGGCTGGGAACACTGGTCTGGTTTGCTAGGTCATTAGGTGCTGGCAGCTCAGTTCTAGAATCCCCTTTCTGTATTTGGGAGCCCATCAAGTGATTCTTGGTAGGAGCCGGGATCCACTAAACGTGCCCTGACCTTGGCAGCATGACCTATTAACCCTCAGACGATACCACCTGGCACTTTGGATTTTAAGATAAGGATATAAAGGCACAGAACTCATTTGAAATGCATTTTGGCAGTGGCCTAAGTGCCATCCAACGTCCAGTGTCCAATGTCCAATGTCTGGCGGTCTCCTGACAGACTCTTTTCAGTGTGGTCTTGCCCCTCACTCAGCCATCTTGGCTCATGCGTATATTCTAAGCTTCCCATATATTCTGTAAGCATCAGCATCGTCCCCCCCCCCAAATTTTCTTCTCTGTTTAAGTTAGCCAGAGTCAGTTTTTGTTGCTTGCCACCATGAACTCTAAGGCACTGACCTAGGGCAGGCTACTTACCTCTTCTGAGTCTCAGGTGGCTCTTGTTCTCAATTCTCTCTACACAGAGATGCTACCTATCACACTGAATGCAATGAGACAAAAGCTTCAAGCACCTAGCATAGCACTTGGCAAACAGTAGCTACTCCAACACCATTATTTCCCGATAATAGAACTCTCTTTCCCCTGGCTGCCCTTGGTTCCTTCATCTTGGAAGTGGAGATGACTGAGAATGCAAATTCATCTCATTCTCTTAAATCTCTTAAGAGGACAGCAGACTGGTTCGTAGGGTCACAAGACACGGGTCCGCTTGAAAGGCGAGAGAACTGGGAACAGTGCAAAATGAGGGCAGGAACGGGCCTGCTGGTGTCAGGAGGAGTCTCATTAGCTAGTCCATAACTCAGCAGATCACAGCGTATGTGCCCCTGGTCCCTGAGTGTTCTGCAGTGCGGGGGATGCGGCCTCATCCATCAGCCCGCCGTGCAGAAGCGCAGACAGGAGCCACCGCAGTGACGCCTGAGTCAGCCGTGGAGCGGTTAGCGGTGGGACGGAGGCTGAGGCGGAGTGAGGTGTCGGTTCCACCAGCACCTGGTGTTTCTAAGGCTGTATTAGCAGGGGGCTGTCAATCTCGGCGCAGAAAAACAAGAGACAGAAAGAAGAAACAATCGAGAATCAGACAGCATCGAGAGAGGGAGCAAGAGGCTGGAGGACTATTTTAAGTAATGTCTGATAAATTACCTGCCCGTCCTGGCTTCCCCGGAAAGGAGATGCTGTGGAGTTGATGTTCGCATTTGACAACTCACCGAAACAGCGGGCCACGGGAATAAGACAAGACCAGGGCTGAAGGAGACAGCTGTGTGCCAAGCAGGGGCTCAGGTGGGGGGGCCATGTCCAGTGGTCACAGGTGCACACGTGACCTCACACACAGCACTGCACGCGCGTGCGTGCGCGTGCACACACACACACACACACACAGGTCTGTGATAGCTATACTCACTCTTGCACACAGACACACGTAAATTACACAGGCATGCCCACTCCACATGCTACCCATGGGGCCCTCTCCCTCCAGGTCAAGGACGGTGATAAAACACATTCACTGGCAGCGAGGATGCTATTTCCAGGGAGGCAGGAGAAGATGCCCAACCAGGAGTAGGCACCTTAATTGTCCGGGAGGGGAGACGGGGAGAAGTTAGCTGCTCCCTCCTGCATCTTGTCTAGATCTTTGCACTGCCCCAGGGACCCCCCCCAAGCCTATTAACAAGATAATTAATTTAATTAATAGCCTTCTGTGAAAACGGTAAGAATGCTGTATCGAGGAGGCTTCTAAATAGGGTCTCTAGGTCTGAATGGACACATAGCTTCTGCCCTGCCCTGCCTCTCTTGACATCTAACCCGCCCTCCCTGCTTCCCTCAGCAGAGCCATCTGGGCACAGTGTGAGCACATCAGATTCTCCATCTGTAAAATGGGGATTCGATGACCGACCTTTGTCTGCCTCTCAGGGTTGTTATGAAATGAAAATGAGATTACATTCATAAATGTGTTTTGCATTTTGTCAGGTGTCCTGGGGAACATACAAGAAGCAAATTTGGAAGAACCTGGTTGCCGTCCCCACTTTCTTGTGACTAAAGCAGAATGCCTTAAGCTCTTTCCCTCAGTTTTCTTGACACCCACGCCACCCTACCTTGGAGTCCTGAGGATCCAACGAGTGCTTTATAACGGTACGTGTGAGCCAGCCTGGCTCATTAAGCTGGTGATGGGCCTGGAACACCAGGCCTTTGCCTGGGTGGGGCTGGAAGCAACTCAGTCATGGGCTAATAGCAGGGGTGCTGGTGATCTACAATTGCAGGGTGCCCTGATGCCCATCTAAAGCCAGGCCCTTCTAGTGGAATATTCCAAAAGCCCCTTACCTGCTGGAAGGAGCTCAGTGAGGCTGTGACATCCCTTTTCTGGACCTCATGGCCAGAAAGGAAATGGCCTAGATGTTTCTTCTAGAAAACCTGCCAATGCCATGGACTTTGCAACAAATCCAGTCTTCATTTTTCCTTCCTTTCCTATAATCCTGAGGATTCCCTACAAAGAAGGTCCAAGAGACTCTAGACAGTCTTGAGGAATATAAACCCTAATGCCTTGTGAGTCTCCGAATGTCCGAATGCACAAGGCCACGCATTACTTTCATTCCCTCATCTGTAACACGAAGACAGCATCAACCTCTGAGAGAAGTTGTGAAAATCCATCAAGAAAGGTCTCGCCGGACAGACACAAGGCAAGTCTCCCACTTGGCTCCCCAGTAGCTGAGAGCTCACTGCTGTTCACCAGCCTCTGGGCACACGGGAGTCACTTTCCTGCCTCTGCATAACGACAAAGGCCCCACGTGGAAGGCCTTTGGGAACCATCACGCATGGCCAACATGGAAATGTCACATCTGGGATACCCTCTGGAATTCCCTTAGGACAAGTTGCCCAATGGGAATCAGAGGCCTTGATGTGACCCAAATGTCACACACTGACTAGAGTCACACAGTCACTAGAATCAAATGTGCCCTTTGCTGTATCTGGAGCCTCCACTGGCTTTTCCCACCAACAAGACTAACAACTGTACCATGGGGAAGCCCTGGGAACCGTGTGTAAGAGGCTGCAGGGGCCCCAGCCGGGTTTTCCTGAGCCTTGTCCAGGGCAGGGAGCAGCATGGTTGAGAAGCTACAGACTACAATGGCTGGGTGGGCTGGGAGGAAGGGAAGAATGTGCTGGATTGTTCCTACCTCCCCAGAGCTGTGGTAGCCAGCTCTCCAGCCTGGCCAGGGCTGCCTCTTCTCTGGGGCCTGCCTCTACTGAAGCCACTGACAGCTGGGGCCAAGGAGAAAAGACGCTCGAGTCAACAGGAGAGAGCGGAAACGCTACCTTTCATCTCTCACCCACTTGCTTTCTTGCTTGTGGGGGAAGATGGTCCAAGCATTTGTTCTTTCCTGAATGCTTAGTGGGATCGATGCACAAGCAGGCCCAGAGGGGAGCCACGTAATGGGAACATCGTCTTCCAAGCGCCGAGCTCTCCCCCAGGATTCCAGAAGGCCAGCCGTGGCTGGCTGCCCAGTGAAAACCCTCCACGGATTTCTGCCGTATTGTCAGGATTCAAACTGTAGGTACCAACTTGCTCTTCATCGGGCGGACACGTCTATCTCTGCTCTGCCTGCGAAGGAACGTGCTGTAGCGGGAAGAACACAGAACTTGGGGCAGGAACCCCAGGGCCTCACGCACCTCAGGCACTAAGTCACTGTGAGTGAGTCCTCATCCGTAAAGTGCGGTGCACAGCCTCTCCTGCGCTTCCTCCAGGGGCTCGAATGCAAGAATGCAAAAGCACTTTGAGCGAGGGAAGACATGACCTACGCACTGGACACCGGCTCCGTGCATCTCCCCTCCTTACTGATCACTTGCCCTATGTCATCTCCTCGGTCCCCTCGGTGGCCTAACAGGTGGCTGTTCTCTGCCCCATTTTATGGATGAGGGACTGAGCCCTGCAGCTATTGAATAATAAGCCCCAGGTCTCACAGGCAGGAGGAAATGGTGAAGCTACCGTGTCCCACAGAACCCACACCCCCGGGAGCTGGTGAGGAATGCAGACTCTCAGGCACCACGGCAGATCGAGGAATCAGAGTCTGCATTTCAGCAAGCTCCCCAGCTTCCTGCTCTACGCCGTTGTGGTTTGGTCAAGTTCAGGTGCAAGCCCCGACCAGGCAGGAGGGGTAGTATAACCGTAGCATCATAACCTTTGGGGCAAACTCTTCCCCCTGGAGGGTTTCTGAAACACCTGGGTTCCTGTTTCTCAGAATCAAATCTTACTTTCCAAGGCAATCTATCAGGAAGTCAGAAGCCGCAGGCCCACCTGGGTTGTTCCAGCAGCAGGGCGGCCCTTTCCAGCCCCACCCAGAGCCCAGGGCGCTTTTCCTTCCTGAAAGGGAGGCAGAAAGAAAATGCTGCTTCGATGGTTCTGGAACTTGCTTCCCTGAGGAATTTCTAGCTGGGAAGGCAGCTTTGAAGCATTTTCCTCCCCATTTCACGCTGCTGGGCCCCCCACCGGGTGGTGATTGGCTGCTCGGCCCATCTTGCAGGAGCCCTGCTAAGTGACATGATCTCAGTGCCTGCGCTCAGAGAAGCAGGTCCACTGCAGCAACCCCGGCCTCCTGCGCCCCTCTCATGGGAGCTTTCTAGCACGTAGCTCCGCCACAGACTCCCAGCCAAAATCACCAGAGTCTCCCAGGGGTCCTCGAAGCTCTGCACCCACCCAAACCCTCTAGCCCACCGGCTTTCAACAGCCAGCCAGTGGCAAGACGACCATGGCTCCTCCTCCCCTTTCCCTCACGGTCCTCCAGGCCATGGCCAGGCTGCTCCCAGAAAGGAGCCAGCCTGGACTGGGGTGAGAAGCCTTCCCTCTGCTGCTTGGTACAGAGCATGCATGGCATAGAGGGACAGCAGCCGGAGCACTGTAGACGCCAAGCTTCATCTCGGATGCTCGGGGACCTGAGACTCCTCCCCAGGGAGGGAGGCCAGGTAGGTTAATCCCGGGGGGGTGGCTGGGTGGCATTTGTGGCCCAGCGTTCAAGTGGCCAAGCTTTGGAATTGGACACAAGGGTTCACGTGCAAGTGTTCTGCAGTTAACCTCTCCGAGCCTCAGTTTACCTATCTCTAAAATGGAAATAATAATGCTTAATAGCACCTGCCTCACCAAATGAGGATTTCATGAGATCATGAAGGTTCGGCAATTAGCAGATGCGTGACAAAACAGTAAAGCACTTCATAAATTATGGCTGTCATTATTCTTCAGTGGACTTGTCCCTGCTGCAGAACATATATCAAAAAGAAACTCAAAAATAAAGAAACAGCTTATAAACAGCCGTCAAGGAACGTAGGTGTTCATTCAGAATGTGTATTGTGAGACCCTACTGTGCTTGGGCATAGGATGTGGCCCTGTCTCGAGAGCTCACAGAGGGGAGGGGGCCAATGGTTGTCGTGGGTAGAATACAGGCTGAGAAGTGGTGCCCTGGGGGGCATTTGGAACATTTAACCTAGCCTGGTGACTGGGAAGGGTTCTTGGGGGAAGGGATACCAGAACTGTCTTAGAAAACGAGGTAAGGAAGCCAGGAGGGATGGATGGAGTAAGGGGGGAAAGGTTGCATGTCACAGGAAGGAGGGGGGGAGCCAACACTCTGGCCCAGGAGGGTCAGTGTACTTAGCACACTGGGCTGGGGTGGGGGCACCGGGTGGGGCCAGACTGTGAAGGACCTGGTGTGCAGGCCCGGACTTGGGACTTTATCCAGAGTGCCGGTACACAGTAGGTAGTTGATAAATATTTACTGTCACTGGAGAAAAGATAATGCTAAGCCTCTGAAGGATTTTAAGCTAGGGATCCACGTGGTAAGCCATCAATTCGGAAAGCTCTCTCTGGGTGGCAGGGGGAGAGGCTGGCTAGGAGGAGACCCAAGTCTAGGAGGGAGCTGACAGGATGGGTGCAGGGGCGTGGGGAGCAGGGCACACGGGACCAAAAGAACCAGCACTAGAGAGGGGCGTGGTGGGATAAGGGTCAGACAGGACAGCTCTAGAACACAGCTGTGGAGACGCAGAAAAACAATCACTTGGTAAAGAGAAAGCCAGCAGCTACACGTCGGGGGCCAGGAGGAGAGGGGGTTGTGTAGGGGTGGGGAGTAGGCACACGGGAAAGATGGATTTGCTCGCCCAGAATGTCTGGAAGAGAGGGACCACTGAAGGAAATGAAAACCAGGACAGAAATGATTCCCTGTGCCATCAACTTTGAAGTCCCTTCGGACCATCCTTCATGCACCGGGCAGTTACCCTGGGCCAGGCTCTGTGCAGGGACGGGGCAAGCAGAGAGGAAAGGTCTCACCCCTGTTCACCAGGCCCGCCCAGGGCAGGAATGTCAACAGAGCAGTATCGCCGTTCTCATCCGTGGTACAGGAGAGTCTCAAACCTGTGACAGGTCTCACCAGCGTTTGGGCCAAAGACGCAGCTGGAAGCTCTGTGTTTTGCTGATGACTGTGGTGAGGCTTTCACTGGAGCATTCCACCACCCCAGAGGAAAGCGCCCAAAGAGCAAATTCTGCGGGTTAAAACCCTCCTTGGCGTCCCCACATGGCTAGACATGCCGTGAGAATGGAGGTTATAATGGGGAGGGGGTGGGGGGGGGCACAGGCCGTAAACGCTCTACGCAGGTACAAAGTAGCACACCTCATGTCTGAACTCAGCTTAATCCCAAAGTCGGAAGTCCCAGACACTACCTAGTCACTGGTGTTCACCACAGCTCTTTGTGAATTTTTTTAAAGGGGGTCTACAGGTGCATATGATGACGCCTTTCCTCGGCACTCGAAGTCCTGTGTGGAAACGCTGCCAAAGGTCACGGCCCTCCTCCCCTCCCCACTCTGGGGGGCGGCCCCTCTCACTCCCCTGTGCCTCCTTGGCCTGTGTCCCTTCCCTCTGCTACAGAGTGGGGCAGGGTGTGTAGGACACCCAGGACAGCCAAGCTGTTGTTTGGAGGTTCATTTATTTTAATGACAGTTAAATCCCATTCCCCTCTGCAAGCCATCAATATTTCAGGACTATTGCTCATCCCAGGGCGGCAGAGATGGCCCCCCCCGTGTCGCAATGTGGCTTCCAGTTAAAAGTTCACCACAGAAAATTTGATGCCTAATAAATTGGAGCCTTCCCTGCTTTAAATCATTTTTAAACCATGACTGCCGCACAAAATATAATTATTACAAACTTGTCATTTGTAACAGATAAATCTCATTAAAACAATTCCATGCTCGAAGGGCAGGTGGGAGGGGGAGGGGCGGGGGTGGTGGTGGCAAAGGCAGGCAGAGGGGGTTGAAGGAGCGGGAGGCTAAGGAAAGCTTGGAAAGGGCAGGGGGATGCTCTTAATTACAGATTGATTATTTCTGGTGATTGAGCACAGAATATAATCAACTCAACATTTCCAGACCGGAGCAGAAAGGTTGGGGACAGGCCAGGTGACAGGGACTGAGGTATCTTCCCGATCTCTATCCTGAGCCGAGCAGCTGGCTGAGGGGTGGGCGGTGGGTGGGTCAGAGGGGCACGGGGTGGCACCAGGCCTCCCCCATCAGACTTCTGGCCAGCCCCAGGCCCAGGGCTGCTGCAGCGTTTGCTAGGGGTTGTAGAGCTATCTGCTTCACCCACAGTAAAAAGGGACTGCGATATTGTTGGAGCTGTGGCCAATTATCAGGGAAACAGGATGTAGGGCTTGAAATCAAAGGGTTCACATCTCAGCTCTGACCCCTGGGAGCCAGTACCTAGGGGGATCAATTCACCCAAAGTCCCTAAGCCTCAGTTTCCCAGTGAAATGAGCTTAGTCTTGCCCTCTTGGCGCTGCGGGGCTGGGCTAAGGATCACCTAAGACGAGGTTAATTACCTTCCCTGGCATAGAACACACCCTGGAAAATCTAAATTTCCTGACAAAGACCGAGATGTGGAAAGAAGCTGCCAGGTAGCTGCCAGAAGTGACAGGCACGGTGTGGGGAGTCCTGGGGGGGTCCTTCTCCGAGGTGGGGGTGGGGACGGAGTCTAGCCCCGCTGGAAACCACAGTGCGGAGGCTACAAGGTCTCTGGGCTGGGGCACCTGGGTGGCTCAGTCATTAAGCATCTGCCTTCGGCTCAGATCATGATCCCAGGGTCCTGGGATCGAGCCCCACATCAGGATCCCTGCTCGGCAGGAAGCCTGCTTCCCCCTCTCCCACTCCCCCTGCTTGTGTTCCCTCTCTCGCTATGTCTCTCCCTGTCAAATAAATAAATCAAATCTTTAAAAAAAAAAAAAAAAGTTGCTGGGCTGGAGTCAGTGCAGGGCTCTAGTGTGTTTATGGGGTTGGGGCTTCTCTTTGCCTACTGCTGCCCGCTGGGATTGTTTACCCCTCCTCCACGGTGCTCCGGGAACCTCCCCTAGGTACCTGCTTGCCGCCAAGGACAGCTGCCTGGGAGACGGGCCAGAAAAGCCACAGCGGCTTCCCTGAGCTTGTCCTCAGCTCCACACCGGCGAAGCAAGCGCCTTGAGCTCTTCCCCTTCCTCATCCCAGCGCCTCTGTCCCCCAAGCCCTGCTTCTGCAGTGGGCTTCAGTACAGCCCAGAGTACCCCCCTTGCTTCCCAGACTTCAGCCCCTCACCTCCGGGCTCTGCTCAGCTCAGGCCTTGGGGATCTGAACCGGGAACTGCCCTCTCCCTCCTGGCTCTGAGGAACCCTCCTGGGGAGGAGTTCTAGGCTCCTGCATCATGGTGGGAACTGGAAAGAATATGGGTGGTGTCTTCATCCATTCCGGCCGCCACAACGTGCCACAGACATTCCTGTCTCACTGTCCCAGAGGCTGAGAAGTCTAAGTTTCAGATGCCAGCAACCTTGGTTCTTGGCAAGGGCTCTCTCTCTGGCTCACAGAGCACGACCTTCTTGCTGTATCTGAACATCGTGGATGCCAAGACAGAGCTGGGGTCTCTCTTCCTCTTCTCCTGAGGGCACTAATCTCGTGTTGGGGGCTCCATCCTCATGAGCTCAGGTAAACTCAGTCACCTCCCCCAGGCCCCACCTCCTAATACTTTCACACTGGGCATGAGGGCCTCCACATATAAATTTGGAAAGGGAAAAACATTCAGCCCATCGTAGGTGGTCTCAGTCCTGGCAGGTTCAGGGGGGCAGGAGAACCCCAATCCCACAAGGCCATTGCCTTCATATCTCCAGGCCTTGACACAGTCAATCCCCTGACAAGGCAGGACCCCCCCAACCTCTGGTTCTTCACGAGCCTACAAAACACAGGCAGGCAGCCTGCAGGCACGCATGTGAGCACAGGTATGCACACACCTGCATTGTCCTGTATCCCCCAGAAGCCTCCCAAGGGCAGGTACTCCCCGTCTCCAACCTTCATCCTGTCTACACATGGTTAGACCAAGACCAGCCTATGGGGACAAAGATCCTCCCAGATTCCCTGGGACCAGACCTTTCCCAGCATACTGGGTCTGAATGCCACTTCCAGCCGTGTGGCCTTGAGCAGGTCACTTAACCTGTCTGGGGCTCGGCTTCTACTTCTGTGGATTGGAGATGACAGTAACAGCTCTTCTGCTTACTCAGGGGGGACAAAGGATAGGCGAGGTGGTGTTACTACGATTGTGTTCATCATACACCTTATCACGGACTGGCCTGGGGTCATAGGGCAAGCAGAAGTGGAAACATGCCGTCCTCCTGATGGGAGCTCCTCAGTCTTCCCCGGGGACTGGAAGAAAAGGTGTCCAGGCTACACCTACCCCAAGGGTCTCTGCCTTCGTCATGCATTCCACAAGCACGTCTCCGTGATTGGCTGGCCAGCCCGGACCCCCGTAGGCTGTACGGGTTCAGCCAAGAGCCCAAACGCGGAGGCAGGAGCGCATGGAAGGGGCACCTGTGTGCCTGTTGGTGGGACTGTAGGAGGCTACGTGGGCAGAGGCCTCCGTGGCTCCAAATAGCTCTGCAGCACAGCGGTGGCCAGGACCAACCAGTATGTGCGGTCGGGGTGGGCTGCTGCCTGAGGGTTGCCAGGGAAACCATGGCTGCAGGGGCCCCCAGCCACTCGCCTCCTTGCCATGGAGACAGGGAGCCGGAGGCAGCAAGGGGAATGGAACAGGTGGCCCCCGCCATGGGCTTGGAGAAACCGCAGCAGCTCCCACACCTGTCACCGGGGGAGGGGGCAGCCTTGGGATCAATTTTCCGATTGCAAAACCATGTTCAAATGTCAATTCCTTCTCTCCTGCTCGTGGGCTTTCTCGCTCCCCATCTCGTCAGTCTATCCCTGTCCTCTCTCCTGTTCCTGGCTTGCATTTCATGTTAGCATGATGCTGATCTTAGAAGAATGAAATTTGGCAGCCTTCGAGTGCCTAATATGACCTCATCCTGTCTGGTGTTTTCAGAGAAGGATGCCTCCTGAAAGGCGGGGGAAGCGTGGGGGTGGGGCGCACAGGGTGGCATGCTGGGAAACCAAGCTGGGGTGCTTGTAGGCTCTCTAGATTTTAATGGGCCTCCTGCCCACACAGGGCTTGGGAGGTCTGGGGCTTTTCTCCTCAGTCAGACCCTTGGAGCCCAGCTTATTTCCATCTCTAAGGAAGATCAGGAGTTTGGGCCAACTCTGGCAGTTTCCAGAAAACTCTTCAAACTTCTCCCGTAGCAACAGCACATGGGTTCCCTCCCAGGTCTTCTGGTTAAAAACTGGGCTAGGAGGGCTCTGTTGAGGTCATCCCATCCAGCTCTGGTCTCCCCCACAGTGTCCAGGACAAATGGCTGCCCCCTCCAGGGCCACCAGCCCTCTCTTTTTGCAATGTAAGCTCCCATCTGGAGGCATGGGCTCACCAGAGAGAGAGAGAGGCCCCGGCATCTCCTTAAAATGAACACTCAGGCTTGCACAGGAAGAGGGACCCTTCCAGCTTCTCCCCATCTCTACCCTTTACATGGGTTTTTCCCATTTTCTCATTAACTCTGTTAATCAAGCCATGTTAGCTTTTGTTTGTTTATCATGATCCACTGACTATTTCTCCAGGTAAGCTGACAATGGAGAACTATGACTCCTAGAAGTCACCGACTTACAGGGAAGAGTTCCTCTCATCCGCTCCTCAGGTCCTGATCTCTCAGCTGCCCCCATACCCAGCCCCCCCCCCCGCCATCTTCAGCACAGCCCTGGCCCCCCAGTTGGGTTCTCCATCACACTAGCATCCGCACCCCTTCCCCCTCCTGCTCTGGGTACCAGGTTGTTGGCCTGCACACCCTGCCCACTGGCCCCACTCCACCCCACCCTGGCCATCTGTCCATCTGTGGGGCTTGCTGACTTGTCTCTGCCTGTCTGATGTTCAAGCCGTCAGCTGTGACAATCATATCTGATCATTAATAATGCAATAATGGAACAGTGACTGGAGAGACACTTGGATAATCAGCTAGCACAGGCTCATTAGTGGCACAGAACAATCACAGCGATGTAATAACAGATCCCAGGAAATTTCAATTAAACCTGGAACTTTGTTAGGGTTTCATTTTATTTTCAGCACGACGAAGGACAGCGTAATTGCAATCAACTAAAGCCAATGCAAATCTCCAAAAGAGACCCCTTCCCCGGGGTATGCCAGGGAATTAAGTCTTGCTCTTCCTCAGCTCCTGCCCATCTTAATTCTGAACCATTTAATGAACTCCTCCTCTGCCCCGAAGAATGTTCCAACTTCAGTCCCTCGCTTCTCTTAACAACAGGATCATTCTGGCTTCTGGCTGGAGTGATAAAGAAGATGATGCTAGGAATTAGCATTCATCGAGTGCTCAGCATATGCTGGGCGTTATGCTAAGCCCTTTACACGGATTATCTCATTTAAAACTCACTACAGTGTATAAAGGTACTCATTAATATTGTCACCACTGGACCTATGAGGTCACTGAGTCTCAAAGTTAAGAGAATCTCTGGGGAGCACATCTTGCAAATATCAGTGGTGTTACCCGACGTCCAAGCCAGAGCCACACAGGTCCAAAGCCCACAACTGCTTGCTCATTCCTTCTCTCCCCACCACCTCCGCCCTACTTCCTCCTTCTCTCTCTCTTTTCTCCCTGAATGCATTAGGTATTGGGGAGCCTAGAAAATTCAGAAGAAGGATGGGGTAACCCAAGTACTGTACCGCCCAACATGTGGGGTCCTTGGCCTCTAGTCTAGAGTGGACAGCTGGGGAGATTTTTAAAGAACCATCTCTGTGAATGCTGCCTACATCAAACCACCCAACCAGAATCTCTGGGCACGGCATCCAGGCATCTATATTTTTCCAAAGCTCCTTCAATCATTCTAAAGCCCACTGTGCTAAAAACCTCACCCAGTGCTTCACCTGGCTGGGGTAGACACGGGTATGGGCCACTGGCCCAGCCCTGCACCCCATGGGTCTGAGAGGGAAAGTGAGTTGGAATAAGGTTCCTTCTGAGAGGGTGCGTGATGACTCCCCTTCTATGACTTCAACTCTGGCTTCTGTTTCCTCCTCCCGGACAGGAAGGGTTGGCCGGGACGGTCCTTAAGACACCTGCTTGCTCCGGCAGCCTTCAGAGATTTCCCAGAATGGGCAATGCCTTATCTTAAGTTCAAGTATTGCCATGGGCTTGTAGGGGAGATAACTCAGGGCCAGGAGCACCTTTTCAGCACCCCTTAAGTCATTATTTCTCTAAAGTCAAATCTCGTTATTTCATACTTACCCTTAAATTGATTCACTTTTACTTAAATGTTTTTTAACACTAGATTTTACCTCATTATTATATATGGGAAGCCATATCCCCTGCCACAAATCAAAGGTAACCATAAAATTTTTACCATTTAATTACTCTATATCATCAGGGGTGTGTGGAACACTGCGTCTAAGCTCCGTTCTGCAAGCGTGATCCTGACAGCTAACCAGCTCCAGAGGGACTGCAGATCCACTCCGTTCCCCTCCTATAGGAAAAGAGCCCTGCGGGAGGGTCTACATCTTGAAGGAGGGAACTTTTTGTCTCACTGTTTGAGAGTCTTGTCCTTCCAGTGGGACTCAATTCTAAATCTACAGCATGGCCCTTCTCTGAACCTCAGTATTGACACCTGCAAAATGGGTGTCATGAGACACAAGACACAACTTGTGGGCTTTGTGGTGGTGGGAGCTCACTTTCTCCTCCTCTCTCAGCTCAGCAGATTAGGGGCAGAAGGGACTCATAGAGAGAAGAGAAGTCAGATGATTGTGCAGTGAGTGGAGGCACTTTTGAAAGGTCCTTGAACTTCAAAGTAGCAACTTTCCAAACTCCTGGGAGACAACTTTTCAGCCACAAATGGCGATCCAGAGGTCTGGGGATAGAGACCACTCAGACCCATCAGGCCTCCTGTCCTCATCTGCAACACTTGTTACAGACTTCTTACTAAGCCTCAGCTCCGCACTCACTGCAAGGACTATGACCCAGCCCTCCCGACCTAGAGCTCCATTCCCCAGGGGCAGCTGTGTAACAATGATGGGTGTAGGGGCTATCTCTGGTGATCGCAGGGAAGGAAAGGAGTCACTCAGCACATGGTCCGTCCACAAGTTCTTGTGTCCGAACGCCTCCACCTGAGCAGAGCCAACACCTGCCCTGTGTGGAATGAGCGTCCCTGGTCTTGTCTGCTTGGGGTCCCCTTGTGAGTGGGACCTTGCCTAGGGGTTAAGAGCGCAGGCTCTGGGGCTGGCTCAATTTAGGATTTGTGTCACTCCTGGAAAAGTATTAACCTTTCTCAGCTTCAGGTTCCTTGTTTGCAAAACAGGGACACTCTACAGATTATGTGACAAGATGCCTGCAAATCGCTCAGCAGACAGCATGACACAGCCCTCCAGAAACATTCCTTGTAGTTGTTATTGTACTTTCTAACAGAAATTCTAGTTTTGGAATGGGACGGACCTGGATTGAAAGGCTGGATCTATAGCTTGCTGTCCATACGACTTTGAGCTTGAGTTCCCATCCATAAAGAGAAGCAATTACAGTGGCTTTTCAGGCAAGGCGACAAACACAAGGTCCCCAAGGCTGCCCACCTCCTTCTGCTGCCTGGTGCTGAGAGGAGGCCACGTGCCCAGCCAGCATGGGACAAGTCTAGACAAAAGGCTCAAGGTTCACCTGTGTGCCCCCCATCTCCATCTACTCTATCCCAACCCAGACCAAGGTAGCCCTTCAGAGGTGCTGTTCCTTTTTTGAGGTTCACTTTCATTACCACCCGGAGCCCCATGTCACTGAGAGGACAGACCCATCCTCCACTGCCAGATCAAGGCCGGCCACCCAGTGTAGACAACACTGTCACTGACCACGACAAGGGCCGCGTGCAGTCCAGGGAGGAGGAGGCCACCACCCCAGATCAGATCAAGGTGCAGGGCTGCAGGAGAGGGAAGGAGAAGGAAAGAGAAAAACTTCCCCCCTCTCCTTCTCTCAACCCCCACTGCCTCCCCACTCATTTAAACCCTCAGTAGCTCCTCGAAACTCTTCAAGGGGATGCTGTGGCAGAGGGGCACCCCGGAACTCTTGCAGAAGACAGGTGTTTGAATTCTGTTTCTGCCTTTGCCAGGTGAACTTGGACGTCCCTGCTCAGAGCTGGGGAGGGTAGAGCTCTCCTCCAACCATCACCATGAGCCGTAAATGAGAAATTTCCAGAAATGCATCTTCTCTTCTTCCCCCCACCTCTCCTCCTTTGAACCCACAGCTTTTCAGAAGGTACGAGATCTTCACTTCCTCTTCCTTCCCACCTCTGAGCCCCTCTGTCTGTTTCCCAGGCCAGGACACCCTCGGCACTACCCACCTGGTGAAACAGAAACCATATTTTCCAGACTCATGAGCTCCTGAAACATTAGGACACTGACAGTGTCATTAATCATTCGTCCTCTGGGTACAGACCAAGGCAGACCAAAAGACCCCTTTCTCAACCACTGGAGATGCTCCCTGCCCCACCAACACTTACAGCAGAGTGCAAGAACAAAGATACGATACCTCAGAAGGGCACACAGCACTGCCCAGTGCTCCTGAGCCAGGAGAAGCCCTCTCTGGACCCCAAGGAGCCCCATCCCTCTCGCCTGGCATTTCTGGCCATAAGCCACCAGCCTACAGTCCACTCTGTGGCATCCCACAGTCCGTACAAACAAGAGCTCAAGTGCAGTGAAAAGCCCTCCGGGGATCACCTGTAGAAACAGGGTGGAGACTGTTGGGGACAGGAAGAGGAATTTATTTATTTGTTCTCTGTGCTTTGAGTTCGCATTTAAATTGTCCTTCTGTAGATAAAGGCATCTCTCCAGCCGCTCAGCCCAGATCACGGCAGCTAATCTGCATCCGGCATATCAAAATAGCCTCCAAAGCAGATGGAGACCCAGAGCACACCAGGGAAGCAGAACCGGTTCTAGCGCTGAACGTGGGGATTTAAATAGAGTCACGTGAAGCCTTTTTGGGATTTTTCTGGGACGAGAGGGGGTAAGGACGGGAGACTGGGATTGCCAAAACCGGGAAGATGCTGGGAGGAGGGGGGCAGAAGTTAAAGAAGAAAAACGAAAATTCATGCTGGCACTTGCCCTGTAATTTTCTTCCCACCCTTGAATGGGAGCAACCTCCCAGGAGGTCAAGGTGTTCCTGTGTCTGCAGTGTTCAGATGGGAGCAAGGGAGGTGGGGGCTTTGCGTGTTGCCCTGACACAATGTGGTGCTGGAGAAGGCATGGCTCTGGGGCCAGACCTGCTTAGGTTCTGCCCATGCAAACTTTGGATAAACTAAACTGCTCCATGAGCTTCAGCTTCCTGGTCTATAAACTGGGATTATGATGTTTATCTTTTAGGATTTCGACAAGGCTTAAGAGAAGGAATGGGTATCTAGGTTTTCCCCCAAGTTCATAGGTTGACATGGGCATTGGGAGGTGGGCCTTTGGGAGGCGTTAGGTCAGGAGGGTGGAGCCCTCTGGAATAGGAGTAGTGTTTTTATAAGAGAGACCCCAGAGAGCTCTCTAGCCCCTTCCACCACATGAGAACACATTGAGAAGGGCTTCCTGGCGTCTATGAACTAGGACGTGGGCTCTCACCAGACACTGAATCTGCCGGCACCTTGATTTTGGATTTCCCAGCTTCCAGAACCGTGAGAAGTAATTGTTGTTAAAGCCCTCGAGCTAATCCAGAAGCTCAATCCCAGATTCTGCCTTAGGGAAGGGTGTGTAGGGGACGCGACAGAACTCTGCCCAGAAAGGAGAGGTTCCATTTGGGTCCTCACAGTCTTGACCCAAACTTCAGTCTCTTCTCAGAGCCAGCCTCCCCACATCCTGGGAGCTGTGCTGTGCTTTCAAGCTGACAAACGGACACTTACTTCCAGATTCAGGGTCTGCTAGAGTGAAGGGGCCATGTCCGTTTTGCTCACTGCTATATCCGCAGCGCCATGTATAGCACCTGGTACATGGGAGACCCTCAGTAAACACGGGCTGCTGGAATGATGGAGTGAGTGAGTGATTCTGGAAGAGGAAGAGAGAAGACTCTGACCATAACCAGCGACAAAACTTGGAATACGGCAAATGAGTCTTTCAGGGCATTGTGGGACCTTCCCCAAATGCTCCCAACCGGCAGCTGCCCCTGCCCAGTCCCAGCCCGTGGTCTGTCTGACTCCCTGGCTTGGGGGTCACTCAGACATGAACACCAGCCAACATGCCCTGTCTTGGGCTATCTCCTCTGTGTTGATACAATCATCTGGTTTTGAGGGGGGACGTCTGTGTTCCTCCTGGAATGGGAACTCCTTAGGGCAGGGATAGTCTTGGGAAGCTCTAGTCTTGGGTGCCGGGCACAAGGCCTGGCAGGTTTTCAGGCAGGGCCAGCAGGAAAATGGCAGAGAGGGTGGGTGGGGGCCAGGTGCTGCACCGGGGCAGGGGCGAGGGGGCAGGGTTCTGGCAGTCTTGGGAAGGGCCTGAAGCCCAGCTCCCACTGCAGCCACAGCACGGCCCATCTCCGGCTTCCCCTTCCTGCCTGCTCTACCCACATCCAGCGTCCGGCCCCATGCCTCGCTGTGCTCCCCGCAGCAGCCTGCCCTCGAAGCCGGCCTGGCCTCCCACTCACATGTTCATCCGTGGCCAGTCCCTGGGGGCTGCCAGGACTTAATCAACTGCCGAACGGCTAAGGCTGCCTTTGTTCCCAGCAGTTCAGCGGAGGAAATCGATACCGTTAATGGAGGAAAATCTGGGTTGTGATGTTGAGACTGGGGATGGGCCCTGTGGCCCTGAGAGTGCCCACCTGCTGGGGAGGGAGGGACTGAGCCCCACAGGGAAGCAAGAGAGCAGTAGGGCCTGCGGGCTCCCGGACTGGGTTGGGAGAGCAGAGTGACGGCCTAAGAAGGCACGGAAATGTTCGGGGGAGAAGCTGAGTCCCAGCAAGCAAGCGAGCAGCACAGGTTGAGGTGTGCTGGGGAAGGGAGGGGGCAGGATGGGGCTGGTTGGCGGCAAGAAGCCAGAAGGAGCAACTGGGAGGACACTGGCCTTCAACAGCCCGGGGACAGGAGCGTGAGGATGCCAGCCAGCCCAGCGAGCAGGACCGTGTGGCATCTGCAGATTCCTCCCTGCTGAGGATCACGGAAGCCGGCGAGGAGGCTGAAACTGGAACGGCCGCAGTGGTGTGATGGGATCAACTGGGGAAAAAAGACCTGAGCCCCACCACGCGGTGGCCCTGAGCGGGGATGGGGAGGGGGAGCACCTCGAACCACCATGCGGTCCTGTCTCACTCATCCCGTCCGTGCCTGCTCGCCTGTCCCCACGCCCACTGCCTCACGCAGTCACTGTCAAGGGCCCCCACCCCGTGAAAGGCCCAGGGCGCGGACTCCATCAATGTCTGCACCAGCACCCACCGGCTCTGTTCTGCCAGGCACCGAGCTCCTGTGTCCTGCTCCCTCCGCCCCGGCACTCAGCACAGGGGTGATGGTGACCAGGCCTGCAAGCAGCTCTGTGTTTCCACTTCAAGCCCAGCGGCGCCTGTCGTCTCAGCCAGCCTCCATCCCACCTGGCCATCTGGGGGGGCACCTGCCGCTCCGGGCTCCCAGGAGGCCAGCACCAGGCAGGCCACTTGGCACTCCAGCCTCGCTGTGGGCTTAGGGCTGCTCAGCGCGCACTGGTCTTCTGGTTCCCGGGCCAGACCCGGAGTGCACGTCAAGGAGGGAGCCTATCATTGCTGCGCAGACACATGGGGAAGGACTGCCCCTGCCCCTGCACCGGGCCCTAACTTCGTACTCCTCCCAGATTGTGGGCCTCCTCACTCAAAAGGTGCAGGTAGTAACATGTACCTGGCTACCTCACGGGACTCAGCAGAGCCCTCGAGTGGGGAAAGAGGGGTGCAAATACTGTGTCGAGTTCTGGACAGATGCAGTCCTGAATGCCACGGGTACACGCGTCCTATGGCTCCTTCTCCAGCCACACTATACAGGAGCTCTTCCCTAGCTGCGAGAATGACCCTGAACTCAGTGGGAGGCACCATCGGACCCTGAAGGTGTTTCTGGGCCAGGGTACGGGGCAGGACAGGATCAGAGTGAAGTTAGGGAAGGAAACATCACAAACATACACAGAAATCATGAACTTGCTCTGTGCCTTGCCCCTCCCTCACCCCCACAGCAGTACCTAAGGATGGCGTTTCACCGTTCCAACTTAGAAAAACTGATGCTCTTCCCAATGATCCCCCGGGATTGCAGATACCCGAGGCCTTGGTGGGAGGTTTGGGACCCAGCCAAGGCGGTGGGAGGTGTGCTCGGTGTCCCTGGCCCCGGGAAGTACAAGGAGGCAGCAGGTTATAAGAAGAGAGCTCCTGTGCTTGACAGAGAGCAGGGTCCCTCTGCTCCTCAGTGGCCCTCAGACAACAGGGCCGACTCCCCCCTCCATCCCCCTACCAATCCCAGCCAAGAGCGGCAAGATGGAGTCCCCCCTGGCGCTTTGCAGACTGGCCAGCTCTCACACCTGGGAGGGGCATGAGAGCTCAGTGCTCCCCACATCCTGACGCAGCACCAGAGAACAAGTCTGGGTGTGTGAACCTTCTCCATCCTGCATTGTTTCCTCCCCTTTCCATGCAGCTCGGCCCCTGGCTGACGCAGGAACCACTGCCCCCTTTCGGGGGAGGGGAGGAGGCAGGTGTTCCGAGGCCTGGAGCCAGTGAGCTGTTCTCAGAGGGGGCAGGGCAGGGTCTGACGTTGCTGTTGTCTGGGAAGGACGCCAGCCCAGGGGGTTCATGCCAATGGGACTGACTGGAGGCAAGTCTTAGCAGGACTTTTTGCTGAACACTGCCGAAAATCAGCCTCAGCCTTGTCCCCTGCTCTGACCCAGGAAAAAACTCCCCTGGGGTTCCTAGCCAAGGCCTGCCACCTCTCTGGGGACCCGGATCCAGGGCCAAACAATGATCAGGAGGCAGCAGCTCTCTCTGGCACGCTCACATCTGACATCCCCTTGGTGGTCACGGCCACCTCCGTGGCCTCCACCCAGCCTCACCCCCGGGCTTCTAAGCTCCGTGACCATGGCCAAAGCCCCAGAATCTGCTTTGCCACTCAGCAATGAGAGAGCAGAAGGGTTTCTGAAGGTGCTCGTTTTCCCATGTTTAACCACAGGAATCAAGATGGGTCCGTGGCAAAAGTGGGCATGTTAAGTGTGGAACAAGAGCCACGTGAGAGCTGGAAGGACCTTTAGAGTCATTCATTGCACAACCCCGATTTCATGGACCAGAGGGGCACACATACCTGAGAGTGCACAGCTGGTGGGGACGGAGCCCATCCTGGAGGAAGTCCAACCTGCCCCCAGCCTCCCCCCCACTCGAGGCCCCTCTTGCTGCCTGTCCCTCAGGGTCCTGGGATGGGATCTCAAGGTGCTGAGTGGTCAGGGATGCTTCCTGGAAACGTGCCTCTCAAAGGAGTGGAGGAGACCCTTGGGGACAGGTGACAGTGGCAGGACCAGAGAGGGGCCAGCTGGAACTACTGCAGCTCTGACCCAGTGGCCCAGGCGATCCTCCTGTGAGCTGTGATGTCACAGGGGAAGCACCAGCCCTGAGTCGGGAGATGAATCTGCTACATGGAGCTCCGTGACTTTGTAGCAGCTGGAAATGAAATCTCTCCAAGCCTCTGTGCTCTTCTGGAAAATGGGCGTGCTCTACCTCCTTCTCAGATTCATCGAGAGGGTAAAAAGCCACTCATATTTAGAGTGTGCAGCAAAATATCTGGTTCATAATAGGTACCCACCACTGCTGGCCTTTCCTCTTTGCACCCCCCTTTCCCTCCGTGGACCTTGTTTCCTGAAAGGTGAAAGGGAGAATTTCCAGTGACTCGCTGGAGTCGGCACAAGCGTTCTGCCGAACAGCCCATTGCCGTGCGCCCCCACCGGGCGCTCTGACTCCGACACAAAACGGAATTTCAGTCCCCGGTTACACGTGCCCTGTGAAGATAGCATTCATAGGTTTTCAGGAACAGTTCTGATTTATGCCTATTCGTCATCCAAACTGTGACATTTTTAGAATGAAAGTGTTGCCAGGACAACAGGTATAAACTGGGAAGGGCCCTGGGAATCCTAGGAATACTCTGGGTCTCTACCCTCTGGGTCGGAAGCCTATGCCACACCCCTGCCTGGGACACTCATGACTCTGGGTCCCGGCTCTGAAGTCTCCTGACCTTCACAACTCCCCGCTGCCCTGTCATCAGCCACTTGTGTCTCTGCCTCTCCCACACCCCATGAGCAACTTAGGCATAGGTATCCTGTCCCTGACACTGCTTGGCATATAGTATGTGCTCAGTAAACACAGAGGGCAAGGAAGAATGGAGGAATGCCACAGTGAGGACAGGGAAACCAGGCAGCGAGGAGGGGGTTAATGTAGCCTCTGCCGGAACAGCTGGGAGAAGTCAGCTTAGCAGTAAAGAAGAGAGCTATTGTTTCCTACCAAGCAAGCCAGAGCAGGCTTCTGCGCTCTCCCATCCACCCCCAACGCAGGCATCTCTGAGCATGGCACCTGGTGGCTGGCCAGGGAGCTGACATCTTTGTGCCCGCAGGTGACAGACCTAGAGGACAGCCGGTGTTTTGTTGAAAGGCTCTCAGAGTTGGAAAGTCTCTGCATGCAGAAGAGGGAAGGCAATTCCGAACCCGGAAAGGACCACGCCCTCCCTCTCCAGGCAGGGCCCGCCCCAGCCAAAGCGTCCAGAGTGGGTCTCCCGTGCACCCTAGCAGGCGGCCTGGTGCTGTCACTTGTCAATTGACAATGGAGAAGGATGTTTCTCTATTTTCCAGCTCAGATGAGCTTTTGAAGACGCTGTCTGGCTGTGATATAAATCCATTGAGAAAGCCCTGGAGGGAGCCCCTTGCAAAGCCCTAAATTGGACACTAAAAACAGATAAAAGCCAATGGTTTAAAGGCTTTGTGTGAGCTCCATTTGGGGGAAAGAATGAAAACAGGGATTTCGTTTGTCCTCTCTCACCAATACACTTCAGGCAGGTGGGGCCTGAGATTTCTAAATCCTTCGTGTCCCCGTTGCATAGATCCGAGTGGCCATAGAGCCAATGCTGGAGAGAGGGGTCCCAGAGCTAAGAGAGCCTCCAGGACCTGCTCCTCTGACCTCTCCGCCACGGCCACCCGCAACCCTGCCGGCCAGACGCAGGGCTCAGCACTTGAACAACCGAATGCAGGAATCCCAGGGCTGAGCCAGGTCCAGGCACGCAGTATTTCCCTAGGGTGAGCCGGTCAAGTCTGAACCTGCCCCTTCTGCAACCCCAGGCCCTGGCTTCCCAGGGCCCAGTCACACAAAGGCATGTCAAGCAACAAGGCGTTACAGCCTGCCTGGACATCAACTGCTCCCACACTTCCAGCCTTCTCGGCCGCTACCCTGCAGCCAGCAGACCTGGAATGCAGCAAGGTGGAAAGGCCAAAATGAGAACTCCGGGTGGGTTTTGGCCCATCGCGTAATGCACAGTGCCGGCCTGAGGGACTGGCGCACGTGTCATCCTGCAACCCTTCTTTGGGGTAAATCATGAAAAGTGTGGCTCTTCGGGTCAAGAATATAGGCCATCACTTTTGCAAAATATTCCCATGGAGGGCAGAGGGACAGTGCTAATCTAATTCTAATTTAGTCGTTCTTAACTCACATATTAGAATGCTCCCCGGGATGCATTTTAAAATCCCAACATCGGGGTCACACCCTAGACCCATGTAGTCACAAATTCCGGGGTAAGACACAGGTATCAACAGTTTCAAAGCTCCTAGATGATTTCAGTGCATGGTCGAAGCGGGCAACCCCTGTTCTATTGGGCTAGATCTATTAATGACTGTGTGGAGACTGGGGTCAGTGGTTTCTGTATTTCTCAAGACTCTTGTCACTCCTGTCTTTACCCCCACCATTTAATTCAGACCTGAAGTGGAGGGAGGGGCCTGGAGGGATGCCCAGTGATGAAGGTTAAGAATGACACTGTTTCGGGGCGCTGGGTGGCTCAATGGGTTAAAGCCTCTGCCTTCAGCTCGGGTAATGATCCCGGGGTCCTGGGATGGAGCCCCGTGTAGGGTTCTCTGCTCGGCAGGGAGCCTGCTTCCTCCTCTCTCTCTGCCTGCCTCTCTGCCTACTTGTGATCTCTGTCTGTCAAATAAATAAATAAAATCTTTTTAAAAAGAATGCTACCGTTTCTTTCCCCCAGTTACGGTCAACTTGACCTCAATATAGTCTGCATTAGGATTTGCAGAATATGAAAACAGACCGCTGGGTCTGGGATCATGTCAGACATGGGAGGGATTTTGGAAATCATGTATGTCAACCATCCCTCCAGTTTTACAGGCGAGGACACCAAGGAGAGTGGGGATGTGGCCTATTAGTGTCACTGAGCACTTGTCTGAGTCCTGGGCTCTGTCCTTTATGTGGTAACACCAATCTTGGGGCTTCTGTCTCCGTGGGGTTTCCAGTTCTGCTAGTGAATGGTGGGGGCCTGGGACGGCAAAGCCTTTTGGCCTCTGGCAACCTCTCCATGAATACATCCCCCAAGACAGAGGAAAAGGGGAGTTGTCATAGCACCAGGTTCAACAGACGTGTTCTTAAAACTCGGATTCTGGAATACCCACACATCACAGGCTCCTCTCCAGGACTTGGTGGCCGTAGTTTCTGCATTGAGCCTCCATGTCCGTCTGCAGGTGGGTTTTCTCTTGAAGATTTCCATCCTCCAGGGATTCAGCACTTGGGGGCGGCAATGGCATTTTGTTTCTTTCTTTCTTTCTTTTAAGATTTTATTTATTTATTTGAGAGAAAGGCAGAGAGAGAGAGAGAGAGAGAGAGAGAAGGAGCAGGTGGGAGGGGCAGAGGGAGAGGGAGAAGCAGGCTCCCTGTGGAGCAGAGACCCTGACTCCAGGCTCCATTCCAGGACCTGCGAGATCACAACCTGAGCCGAAGACAGATGCTTAAGCAACTGAGCCACCCAGGTGCTCCTGCAATGGCATTTTCATGGTCCCACATGTTCTTAGCTTGTACAGATCCTTGGGTACTCGTGTGTCCATCACTGTATTTGACTTTCCCTCTGGGGGCTAGGGGGCGGCGGGCTGATTCAGTCCCCATTCTACGGATAGTGAAGCCGATGCCCGGACACTGGGACGCATCATTAGCAGAGCAGGACTTGCTCCAAATCCCCTGCTCTTTTTCACAACCCCACAGTTGTTGCTGTTTTCATGTTTTAATGTCAACCTGAGCCAAGCATGATTAGGTAGGTAAGGTCTGACGGCAGTTTAAAAAAAAAAAAAAAAATTCTACAAAGCCAAAGAGAAATGGTTCAGGAATTACATTAACATTAATAATCGAGAGCTGACTGCCTGTACATTTAAACATTTCCAGACCTAGCTCTTACCCAAGGCTGGGAACAAGGGCATAGTCCCCATCACATGCCCTTACACAAGGATGTGGTTGTGGCCGGGTGGGGGGGGGGGCTCCTTTTTAACAGTCCAAGAGAGGGGCTGCGCTTCCCAGGTGGTGGTGGGGTTTCAGGGGGCAGGCTGCAGGCTGACTGCAGGCAGGAAAGCTTGTTTTTGAATTGTAGATTGCCTGGTGTGATTGGAAAGTCAGAAGTGTAGCCAGGCCCCCTGCAGACCTATTTATGTAGAACTGGTCTCCTCTTTGAGGCTGAATAAACATCAGAGACTGCCCAGCCTATTGTCAAAGCAGGTGCCAACTTCAAACCAAAGCTGAACATTTGGGGAACGCTGGAACCCTGAACGGCCCCCACCCCCGCCCCGGGTGTGCTCAGGATTTCCTTCTCCGGCTTCCCGTCTGCAACCAGCCACATGAAACTTTTAGCACCTGCCTCCTCTCGGCTCCTGTTAAGTTCAGTCCCTTCTTTTCCTCCACCACTTCCGTTTCATCTCTAAATGATCTAATATTAATGTTCTCGTCATTACAGTGTTCAGAGGAAAAGAACAGGTTTTGTCCACAGAGAGAGGGAGTTGAGAAATTAATATAATATTTGTTCAGGATTGATTTCAAGCTGTAATCCCTGCTGCCAGAGAGACCCATCTGTTTAAAACTATCAGACACTAATTACCCAGAGCTCAAACACAATAGCAGGATTGAGGAGCGATGTCCTGATACTCCCACACACACTTGCAATTTAGCATTGTTATTTATTAAGGGAAAAAAAAATCTCTCCGTGAAGACGGATCCCCCATACACTTGACTGGCAGAGGTTCCCAGAGGACTGAGCACAGAAGGGAAGAAGCCCGTGGAATTTCTTGATCAAAGACTGCCAGCAATCACATTCATCAGGCTAAAAAGGCCAAATCCGTTCCACACTCTTGTCCTCTCGCCTCTCCAACTCAGTCGGACTCCCCACAGAACCAAGTCTTTGGTGAGAGTTAATAAAGATACCTTCATCCTCTGGGTAAACCAGGGTTGACCGCTGATTCATCTTCGAACATGTTCTTTCATCCTCCTGAGTAATCACGCGCCAAGTGCCACAAAGTCTGTTTCTACCACTTTCCTCACATGTGACCCTGCTTCTCCATTTTCAAGACTAACACCCAAGTTCTTGGACTGTAGTCCAAGTCTCAGGTACCCAACTCCTGTCTCCATCTCCTTCCAATTAATCTATGGTAGGCTCCTTTGTTACCTGAGTGGGAGAACAGTGGGGGGGATGGGGAGGAGGGATAGGAGGAGGAGGAGGATGGAGAGGAGGAGGGGGAGGACAGAGAGGAGGCAAAGGAGAATAGGGAGGAGGAGGAGTAGAATGGAGAGGAGGAGAGGGTGAAGGGAGAGGAGCAGGAAGCGGACAAAGAGGAGGAGAACTAGGAGGAGGGGAGAAAGGGTAAGGAGGAGGGAGAGGGAGGAGAGGAAGGAGGAGGGAGAGGACAGGGAGGAGGGAGAAGAGGAGGAGGAAGAAGAGGAGGAGAGACGCAGAAATTGGCAGTAATGTAGCTAATTAAGTCATTCACCTGTTCAAAAACCCTCAGTGGCCCCCCTGGGCCACCAAATAATTGGATATTTAACACCCTCCGAGCTCTGGCCTCAAGGCATTTCCAGCTTTCCTTCTTCCTACTCTTTTCATTCCGTGAACATGTAATATGAAGTGGACCGTTCTAGTCCCCAGACTCACGGGAGACGTTCTTGTGTCTTCCCCTCTGTTAAGTTCATTCTTACTCTACGAAAGGCCCGACCCTGCTCCCTATGCCCCTTCCTTCTCCAAGCCCTCCTGTCTCCCACAGCCAGATCTCTCTCCTTTCTCCTCTGCGTCAGGGTCGGGTTTTATTGGGGCCGGGCTTTACCGCACCTACAATTTGCCTAACATATGTATGTGTATCCCTATTAGACTGCTCCTAGTAGACTGAACCCCTTGAGTTGATGATCAATATTCACGGAACTCCTTCTGGACCGGCCCCTGAGCAAGGCACGGGGAAATAACCGTACATGGAACGACTCCGTTCTGTTATGAAGAGTACAGTGTGCAGAGACGGCAGTTAAGTCACCCACGGATGTCACACACCACCACTGGGAGGAGCTCTGGGTCCTAACCAGGCGATGTAGCAGCTGGGGTTGGGGAGTGTCTCCATGCAAAGGCAATGTTTAAGTAGGTAAGGATTAACAAGGCAAAGAAAGAAAAACCCTTTTGTTTCTGTTTTTTATCTGGAAGAAACAAGTTGTATCCGGCCTTTTCAGAGATCATACACAGGCTCCCATAAGCTCCCACTGGAAGTGGAGTACTGGAAACCCAGGAGGGAGGCCAACACCGGAGCTCAGATGTGAGGTCACAATGACCTAAATTTGGCTGGGGAGGAGGGGTCGAGTTGAAGAGATACTGAGGAAGAAGAATCACCAGAACTTCATTTCCAGTTGGCTATTGGTGGAAGAAGAGGACAAAAGTCCAGGTTTCTGGATTCTGGGTGGATGGCAGGGCCCGCAACCAGGAGATGCTATCTCGGGAGCCAGAACACACTGGCAGTGGGTCAGAAAAGGAGCCCCGTTTTGGATGTACCGAGTCTGATGTTCTGCAGATGTTAGGACACTTGAAGCATTTCCATAGGGTCTGCCTCTGAAACCCCTTTCTGGAGGCATAATTGACATATAATAAACCACACATACTCAAAACGGAGTTTGGTAAGTTTTGACACAGACCTACACCTGTGAAACGATCCCTACAATCAACAGTGAATATACCCACCACTCTAAAAGTTTCCTCGTGCCCGCTGTAACCCTTCCTCCCTATCCCTCCCCACCTCTCCTCCCAGGCAACCACTGATCTGTTTTCTGCCACTATAGGTTACTCTGTGTTTTCTTTCCTTTTCTTTTTTTCCCCCAAGATTTGATTTATTCATTTGTCAGAGAGAGAGAGAGAGACAGAGAGAGCATAAGCAGGGGGAGGAGCAGAAGCAGAGGGAGAAGAGGCTCCCCACTGAGCAACGAGCCCGGTGTGGGTCTCGATCCATCAGGACATGAGCTGAAGGCAGCTGCTTAACCGACTGAGCCACCCAGGCACCGTCCAGCTGGAGTTGGACGTAAATGAGAGCATACAGTACACACCGTACACACTCTTTCATTGTGTGGCTTCTTTCATTCGGCATGATTATTTTGAGACTCTCCACGTTGTTCCGTGTTTCATTAATTCATCCTTTTGTATCAATGAATAGTATTCCATCGATCGGATATGCCGCAACCTGTGTATCTGTTCACTTACTGATGGGCATCTGGATTGTTTCCAGTTTGGAACTATTACAAACGGAGCTGCTGTAAACATTCGTCTACAAATCCTTCACCTGATGAAAAACTACCTATTTCCCTTTCTCTTGAGCAAATACTAGGAGTGAAATGATGAGCCCATACGTATGGCTGTTATCCCGCCATGTAATTCTGGCAAGAACCACCCGAGTTTATGTGGGCTCCACCGACGAAGGGCAGTGTCTCCCGTAAGACTGCCCCCACGTCAGATGCCAGCCACAAGTTTGGGGAATCCCCAGGCCACCTGTCCTTCTGACCAACTGGCTGCAAATTCAGATATTCTTACAACTTCTGCAGCTTTGATCATTCACCAGCCGACCTCACAGAACACTAGAAAGCATGATAGTCACAAATTTATGAGAAAGGATGCAGATCAGGACCAGCCAATGAAGAGACATATGGGTGGCGGGGTGTCTGGGTGTCTGGGAGGGTCCAGAATGCAGAGCTTGCAGCCCCTTCCTGTCTGGAATCCAGACACACTGCCCTCCTAGCACATGGATGTGTTCACCAACCAGGAGGCTTCACTGAGCACTAGCGCCTGTAATTTTTATTGGGGTTTCATAGCGTAGAAAGGGATGATTGAATCCTTGGCCATGTGACTGACTCAATCTCCAAACCTCTTCCTCTGTCTGGAGGACATCCTTTCCAAGTCACACAGCTCCAAGCCCAACCCTCTAGTGACAAGAGCCAGCCTCCATCCTGAGTCATCTTTTTAGCATACACTCAGGTGCGGTCCCAGGGCCGGCTGTGAATAACAAATGGATCCCTTTCAAGGGTTTATAAGCTCCCTCCCAGGAACCAAGAATAAAGATCCGTCAAACTCTCAAACTCTTTGCGTACAACAATGGTGTTCCATAGTCAATAAATCTTTGTTAAATGTATTAATGACTAAATTAATAAATGAAAACCTCCAAAAAATGAATGACCAAGAATAACTCTTTTTAGTTGCATACAAATGAAGACCATCTCCAACTAATTAAGCAAAATGTTGGCTTGCAGAGTGGAAAATAACTAAGAGTGTTCAAAGAACGAAATGCTGCAGGTATCCGACCACCCAGAGCCAGAATCAAGAACGGGGCCGTCAGAAATCTGCCTCTCTCCATCCAGATCTCATTTCCATTTATCTATTCCAGCAGCAGAAAGGCTTTCTGTCCCCTTGTGACAGGGAAGACAGCCTTCAAATGCCCTGATTCATAGCCTTTTCTTTTGCTTTGGCAATCTCTTAGCACGAATATGTAAGTTTGAGGAAAGAACTCTAATGGGCCCTATTTGAGTCACGTGCTCAATTTCTCGGTCTGAACAGGGTCCCAAGGGAGGAGGTGACTGTCCAGGCGGAGGTCACTTTTCTATCCCCGTGGCCTGCTGTGGTGATTGACACACCAGTGAGAACCGTGGGGACTGGTGGGTCCCCCAAGGGAGAGATTGCAAACAGATACACATCAGATTCATATTACGTGTTATGCCTATGTTTTAAAGTCTAGAAAGTGCTTCTAATATTATTTCACATAATCCTCACTGTGGTTCGGTGAAGTAGGATTGCATTTCACAGATAAGGGCATGAGGTTTGGTGAGGTTTAAGTTCAACTGGAAAATCAAGCGGCTGTTCAGGCCTACTGATTCCCCAGCCCCTCAGCACCGATGCCAGCGGCGGGGGAGGAGGGGTGGTTGACCACCAACCCTCCCAGGACACCTCCCATAACCTCGAGGGCTCCCTCTTGAACTCCTCAGTGATGAGCCTGCCTGATATGAAATGTGGAGGAAAGCCGAAGAACAAATGGGAAATGCCCAGCCTGCAGCCTGAATTCTGCGATGTAGCTAAGGGCATGCTTTCTAACTCCTCTGACAAGGAAATCCTGGATTCTCTTTGGCAGTAGGCTCTGTTTTCACCTGGCGAGGGTGGTCCAGCAGGACCTTGTGTGCTCTTTCCAGGAGCAGAGGCATTGAACTCACCAGGGTCTGTTCCAGCTCTAACCTTTGAAGCTGGGATGGAAACCAAGCTCATTTCTGGCTCTTGATCTGCAGAGAATAGAGAGAGAGCTGCATCGCTATTCCTTTGGGAAGCTGGCCCTGCCTCCACGGTCATCAGCAAACTGTGTAGTAAGTCCACGTCAGGACCTATGACTCCCCTGGGGGACTATCAAATTAAGACCCTTCAATCGGAGGGCCTAATGCTATTGATTAAAGAGCAGACGCCAAAATGTGGATTCCCCTGGCCGTTGGCCGGACAGATTTATGTTCTCCCTGCCTCTAAATCTTGAGCTAGTAAACACCTGGCACCCCTAGGAACTCAGGACTCAGACAATAAGCAGAGCCCTCTCCCCTTTTCCTGGAACATTTCTGTGTCAGCCTCAGTGAGGGGCTGTCTGTGTGGCCTGGTGTCCCACGACCTTATAAACAGCAGCAAATGTCACATGCAAGGGACCCCACTCAACTGAAAGAATTCACACTATATTTCATAATCTCCCAGTCTTTGCAGCTTTGGTGCCCTTTGCATTGAGACAACACCACGGACAGCTATTGAAATTGACCTACTGGTCCAAACAATGGAACATTCTTCTTGACTGCCAATCCAGCTCCCATGTTAAAGGCACAGCACTTGTGGGATGTGTGTGATGCCTTCCCCGAGGCCCCAGGCACTGTCACTGTTCCTGTGGCCCTTGGTACATACAAAGCACTTATCACACAGCCCTGTGTCTATGTATATTTGTTTTCCCCAAGGTTTTAAGTGCCATGGGAAGAAGGACCGTGTTATCTTATCTCACCAACCCCCAACCGCTGCTTTGCCCTGTGATTGGCGGGGCTGGGAAATCAGGAAGGGTTCATTCAGTGAAGAATTCCATGAATGGATGAATAGGTTACTTGAGCAGATCAGGGACTGTCCTCACCTGGAAATCTCTGTGGCCACGGGTCACAGGTTGGAGAACATTGATCAGAATCTCAGCCTAGTGCAACTGCTTTGAGGGTCTCAGCATCCAATGACCAGTCGCCCAAGTCACCTGTGCTTTCTTCAAGGGGCTGTCTCAATTCCCACCACCCCTGGGGATTGTGTGTGATGAAACGGAGATGCTAACAGGAAAACAGCCATTTCTGGGGCCTGCACCAAAGACAGAGGTGAGATGGAGTTATGTGGATAGACGTCACAAAGGAGGCAGGGATATCTGCCCGCAGAGCCTCACCTGCCAGACTCCTGGCCCTGGAGACCACAGCAGCAAGACAGAACACAGCCTGCCTGGTCACTGCTGGGGGTTAACTCCCAGAGCTGCAGAGGACAGGATTTAGGTCACACCAATTCCTTCACACAGCAAGACCCCAGGAGTGGGGAAGTGGGGAAAGACAGAGAATAGAATTTCCTTTTCGGGAGTTCTTGAAAAAAGCTGTTACTTCTCGCACACGGTCACCCTACCCAACCCATGCAGAGAGGCCAGGCCCCAGTCCTGCCTACAGGCAAGGGGAAGAGATTGGAATTGCCACCAGCACAGGGAGGGTTGTGGGAATAACCTGGCATTCTGTCGCCAACATGCCGGGCAGGGCACCTGGGACAGCATGGAGGGCTTCTCCAAGCCCCCATTCCAGGGCCAGCAGTGTCGGTAATTAGAAGGCACTCCTTCCTGACCTGAGCAGAAGCGAGTGTAACTGGAGAGGCCCAGTCTTACACAGAGGGAGGTGGGGGGGGATGCTGCTGCTGGCTGTGATCCTTCCTCCCCTCACGGTGGGTGTGAGGCCCAGCCAGGTGCAGGAAGCAGCTGAATTAAAACAATGTCATGAGGGTGGGAAGGGGAGGGAGGGACGGTGGCGCTACAAGGAAATGCTCATTCTGACAAAAGGAAATCAAAGCCCCAATGATCCCACAGGGAGGAAAGGTGAGCGGGAGGGAAATGAAATGGAAAACAGCAACAAATTGGAAATCAGGCATAGGGGTGGAGGGAGGGAATGTGGAGGCTGTCAAGGAGGGAGACAGCTCCCTAAAGGGCCGGGCCTTCTGGAGAGGACCTGAGACCCGGCAGGTTTGAATCGCATTTCCCTGGAGACCAGGGGAGCCCAGCATCTGCTGCTGCTGCCCAGAAGAGGTGGGCCTCACTGAGGCACCTCCGGACCCAGCAGTCTTCCTGCTGTTCCAGTGGAAGTCAACTTAGCAGTCACCTCACAAAGCTGGCGGGATCTATTGCAAATAGGGATCTCCTGGGAAGGCAAAGGGCCTCCTGGGTACCCTTGAGAACATTCCTGATCTTGACTTCATTTCCATGAACGTGCTGGTAGCCAGGCACATCAGTACAGCTGCACAAAGAAGCCAGCACGCAGCGTGGGCTCCACCAAGGTCTGCATCCAAACGGTCCCCTGGCCTTGGCGGGTCCCCTGGGGCTTGAGCAACCTTGCTAGAAGGTTTCCACAGGCACAGGGCTCCTCTCACAAGGCCTCCTTCCAGGGTCCTGGAGCCAGCTGTGGATGGCCAGGCTCCCCCTCCAATCTCCCATTCCCCCCAGCATGGCCTTCCAGATCCTTCCACACCTGAGTCTCTGGCTCTAGTCTCCTACCATCGGGAAGGCCCACCCTCTTGCATGTTGACCCTGCTTCTTCCAAAAGCCTTGGCATGGGGTCATTGGGCGCTTTCTTCATGGCGCTGGGTCACCTGTGCCTGTCCCTCGGTCTCTCCTGTTGCGTCAAGGCTGCCTTAACCCGAGAGGCCCTAGCAGCCAGCTCGGTCTCTTCCTTCCATGATCCCCTCTCTGAGCCTGGCGTTCAGGCCAGAGTGAGCGCCCCACCAGCTGTGTCAGATTTGCAAGGCTGACTTGCTTTATGATGTCACCCTTATAAATCAACGTGCTGGTCTCAGGGTCTTTCCTGCGACCTGCAAAGTCACCTGGAAGGAAGGAGTCTGAACTGAGATGGATTTCCAGTGTTCATTTCCAATCACAAGGACTTAGAACTCTGTGTGAGAAGAGCGGTTTAAGGAGGTAGGGCTGTTCTCCTGGAGGAGCTTTATGTGCTGGCACCTTCCAGCGTGAGCCAGGCTGTCACGGAACCGAGATTAGACTCCATCCTTGTGCTCCAGAACCAGAGCCAGGTGGGGGTTGAGAGGGGTGGTACCAACTCACTGTGGACAGACTTCAGCTCAATGGTTGGAAAAGCCACAGAACCTTCCGGGCGGCCCTGAGCCTGAAGACATACTGAGTTCCCTGTTGCTGGAAGGTTACAAGTGCAGTGGTGACCAACTTGTAGAGAAGGTATAAGCATGGAATGGGGCGAAGGGGAGGCCATTGGCAGGGAGGGAGAGGAAAAGGGCCCAGGTGACTTTCAAAGTCTTTGCAGCCCTGGACAGTCTGACCATTACTATAGGACAATGGCTTCAAACGGCAAAGGACTTCAAAGGCCTCCAGAAACCATGGTCCTAATCATGCATCATAAAGTCTGGGTGGATCTCCACAGGTCATCTTCTACCACCTCCCTGTTCTAGGTGGCCCCATTTGGCAGTGAGTGGATCCTGGGCACAGGTGGGATTTCTGCGGGGCTGCAGCAGGTGGCAGTGGGGCTCCGTGGTGGCAGGTGGAGAGGATGCAAGCTCTGGGCCGGCACTGAGCTGGGAAAAACCTCGCGGAGGGCCCCTCCCTCCACCGTGAATGGGTAACAGCATGCAGATGTCTGTCCTCTCCAGGCTGGAGGGAGCTCAGCTCAGCCGGCAGCCACGAAACAAGTGTCTCTCCATTGTGGAGCTGCCTCGCCAGCTGCTGACAAAGGCGGAGTTTGCAGACAGATTGAACGTACAGAGGAATAAAAGTCGCTGGGAGACAAATACGCACACTCAGAATTTCCTGAGCTTCAGTGTTTGGAAGCTCCTGTCATGAACGTACCTCCAGCAAAGAGAAAGGAGATGAGCGGGAAGTGGCAGCTGCAGAAAGAGGCTGGGGAGGTTTCCCCAGCACTGGGACTCCTCTAGAACTCTCCTCCTTCATCATGGAAGCTTCCTTTCCAAGTAATTGGGGAGTGGTGTGACTCATGACTACAGTGCCTCTACTCCTAAAGGAGCAGGACGCTGGTGGCCTTGCTGTAAGCTGGCTCTTGATGGTGATTTCCCCAGAGCCCTCTGGGGGGCTAGTTTGTGCTGGCTAATGGGGGCCAGTGCCCCTTGGGGGACCAACCCTCCGAGCCTTGGAAGCATCTCATGATCTTTCCCCTTTCTGTACAGGTGGTTGGCATCCTGTGGGCACAACCACAGGATCTCAGAGCAGGTCCTGGGCCAAATTGTCTTCCCGGTAATAGGACAAGGAGATGAACTGGGCTGAGGTCCCACTGCAGGCGTCTGTGCTGTTGGCTAACTCCTGCTGCCTAATCCTTCAGACCTGCTCTGCTGTCACCTCCTTGGCCTGAGCCCCACGCCTGGCTGAGACATGGCCTCTTTGTCCTCATCGCCCGGACTTGCCTCTCCCTCTGCTGAGCACAGCACATGGTCTGTCCCTGTTTCCTGTTCTGCCTCACCCAGAAGACTCGGGGATCCTCGAGGGGCCTCTGCAGGGTCTGTCCAATGGAGTGAGTCTGCACCCAAGATTATAAATGGCTCAAGAGCAGAGCAGGGCGGGGACGAGGGTGAACAAGTGAGGCGCCTACTCTGGGACTCCCCTAAGCCAGGTAGGCATCTGAGAATGCCTGCTTCCCTGTAACACCTCAGCTCTTGGCCCTGGGGCCCAGAAAAGGAACACAGATTCATTGTTAAGAACCAGCCCCATGCAGCCAGTTTGGAAAACAGCGTGGAGATTCCTAAAAAAAATTAAAAATAGAGCTAACCTATGACCCTGCAATTGCACTACTGTGTATTTACCTCAAAGATATAGATGTAGTGAAAAGAAAGGCCATATGCATCCCAATGTTCATAGCAGCAAGGGCCACAACAGCCAAACTGTGGAAAGAGTCGAGTTGCCCTTCAACAGACGAATGGATAAAGAAGATGTGGTTCATATATACAATGGAATATTACACAGCCATCAGAAAGGATGGATACCCCACTTTTGCAATAACATGGTTGGGACTGGATAGGATTATGCTGAATGAAATAAACAGAGAAAGCCAATTATCATATAGTTTCACTTACTTGTGTATCATAAGGAATAGCATGGAGGACATTAGAAGGAAGGGAAAAATGAAGGCGGGGGGCGGGAATCAGAGGGACAGACAAACCATGAGAGACTATGGACTCCAAGAAACAAACTGAGGGTTTTAGAGGGGAGGGGGTTGGGGGGAATGGGCTGGCCTGGTGATGGGTATTAAGGAGGGCACAGGACACATGGAGCACTAGGGGTTAATAATAGAAGAATGAATTAATTAATTAAAAAAAAAGAACCGACCCCACGAGGACAATATGTTATTTCATGTACTCCTCAGAGTAGCCTTCGAAGATCGGCGCTGCCCCTCCTAGGAAGCACGAGGCAGTGGAGGCTAGGCGCTGCCCTGGACCTTGCTGCTGGTCCCAGAGCTCTGAGAGAAGCAGAGCCTGAACCCCAAGTGTTCCAAATGCCGAGGTCGTGCTCTTCATAAGACGCCCACTGCCTCCGGCACCCACGCACAGCTGCTGCCCCAGGTCACATCAGAGCAACTTTGAAGGGGAGTCTCTGGGGCTTTAAAGGTCCTGGCTAGCCCTGAGGGGACAGAGGCCTACCACTCCGGACTCAACGGGAGCGAGTTTTGCTCTGGCCAGTGCCCCCCAATCCTGACTCAGTAGTTCCAGCCAGTGACCCCCTGCCAGGGAGGCCCTGTCCGCAGCACCTCCCGGCTCCTCACTGCCTCTGAGCAATCAGTCCTTGCTTGGGTCTGCCCTCATCTGCAAGCTGTGTAATGCACAGCCTCCCCTCGCACCCAGGACCCTGGGGAGATCCTCTGTGGGTGCTTCCTGCCCCGGGCCATCCAGGCTGCCCACTGCTGCTGCTGCTCAGGTGGGACCTCGGGGCAGGGGGCGGCGGTCTGTTCCGCCCTGCTGTCATAGGCTGAAGGAGTGGCCCCAGAGGGGCCTGGCATTACGGGGACCCTGCCCAGACTCAGAGAGCTGAGCCCCAGGCATTCAGGGAGATCCATCAGCAGCACTACTGGGCCTGGATGGTTCTGCAGCCTTGCCCCAAGGCTCCGGCCCCTGCCGTGCTCCCTTTCCAGCAGGGATAGCCAAGGAGAAGCAGGAGCAGAAAGGGAGCAGACAAGATGCACCAAGGAGACTACTGAAGGGGCACAGGGTGCAGAGCCCATGGCCATCAGCACACCAGCTGTGCTCCAGGTTTCCAGAGAGAAGAAAGCATCCGGGGCTCAGGATGGATTCCCAGAGGTGAGATCAGCAGGAGGCCCTACTTAGAGCCAAACCCTCTCTCTCCTGATGGAGAGACCAGAGCCCCACCCAGGAAAGAGAACTCAGGAAAGGATACTCTGACCTCTCACCTGCCTGAAATCCTGGGGTACCAGTCCTCCATGGACCTCCCTGCCCCCCTCCCTGCCCAAGCTACAGAGCCTCGCATATTCACCTGCCCAGGCATCTTGGGGAGAAGCCCCAAGGGGCTGTGAAGGGGCTTCGGGAAGTGACTCAGACTGGATCGCATCTGCGGGCGGGCACTGGAGTCAGCAGGGAAGCTCAGTACACACAGAGACCCCAGGCCCCTACCAGAGCTGAGCTGGGATTGGGGGGCACTGGCTGGAGTGACCACGTGCCCACACCCCTGCACTGAGTTGAGAACCAGCCCCTCAGGCTGGCTTTCCTGGGAATCCATGGTCCAGCCCAGCCTTCTCCCACCTTGTCTGCCCCCAGGCCTGAAGGGTTCTCTGTTGCCCCTCCAAGCCACCCCCTATTTCCCCACCTTCCACCCTCTTCTCCTGGACCCCCGAGACACCTGTGCCCACCTCCCCTTGGTTCTGTTCTGCATCTGCCAATATCTGACTGATCTCGAAAATCCATATCAAATACCAGCCACCTTCCCCTTCTGTGCCCTAAACCTTCGACCTCCCGGAGCCCTATGCCTGGTGTTTGCCATGGCATTTGCCTCAGTCCCCTCCACCCTGCCCCCCCAGACACCCCAAACTGATCTCTAAGTTCCTTAAGGGCAGAGAGTACCCCATCCTCACTACTGTGCTTCCCCTCTGCCCACCTGACCCTTTCCACTCCCATAGCACCTTCAACACCACAAGCTCTTCCTTTAGCTGACCTTTGTGGACAGGAAGTTCTGCCTTGCGTCTAGCCTAATTCTGCCCGGCTTGTGGTTCATTTCCATTCCTCAGCGGAGATAGAAAGCAGTGGATTATCTTCCCTAAATAATAACCCTTCTTAGGTTTTAAGACTATTATTAAATCACCTTTGAGCCACTTTCCTTCTCCAGGCTAAGTAATTCTGTTTCTTTCATGTTCTTTCGGAGAGCTACTCCCCGCCCTGTAATTAGCTTGGCAACACTTCTGAATTCGCTCCAGCTTCTCCACACCTGGAACAAAGAAGGCGCTAGAGAGAGTAACAGAAAGAGCTGAACTGAGGGCCTACTACGTGCCAGGTTCTACCTCCCCCACCCCTGCGGCCACCCCCCAACACACACTAAATTGAATCTTCCTAGCAACTAATGAGGTAACTGCTCCTCACCCCCTTCTACAGACGAGGAAACAGAGGCTCACTGTGGTTGGCATGGCTTCTCAGTCTAGGCACTATGAACATCTGGGGTGAGATCATGCTTATTTAGCAGCAGCCCTGCACTCTCCCCACATGACGCCAGTAGCAAAGCCACACTCTCAACTGGAACAATCAAAAGTGCCTCTAGAGGGGCGCCTGGGTGACTCTGTTGGTTAAGTGTCTGCTTTTGGCTCAGGTCATGATCCCAGCCCCATGCTGGGCTCCCTGCTGAGCCCTCCCTCTCCCCTTACTCATGCTCTCTCGTGATCTCTCTCTCTCTCTCCCAAATATATAAGTAAAATCTTTTTAAAATGCCTCTAGACATTACCAATTGTCCTTAAGGGGACAAAAATCACCTCTTTTTGAAAACTGCTGTGTTAGGGGGACTTCTCAAAGATCACTCAACTCCTAAGTAACAGTAAACTCAGCTCTGTCAACTTCAAAGACTTCTTTCTACTACCTCCTTACAACCTCCTAAAACGGAGTCTCACCTGGAAAAATTATAGGCGAATATCATTATGTTTTCTGTTTTGTCACTCCCTCCCCTAACATTCAGTCCTCTCTCTGTATCTCTGGGATCAACTAATAGATTACTCTGCTCCAGGCCTAACTAACCCCACGCTCTCCAAGTTTACCCATCCTCAATCTGAAAACATTAGCTTGAGTCCACTGTGACCACAGGAACGTTATTAACGTTCAATCAGTTTCTTTGTATCATTCATTTCAGTCCTGCGGCTGGCACCTGAGGGCAAACAGCAAGCTCCTCCCCCTCCTCCAAGAGCAAAGGTCTAACCTGGGAACAGGTCATACCAACGAGCGGTTCCAACACTCTACTGGGAAAGGCACACACCATTCCTGCACCACCCGTAAGCAGGCATTTGGAAAGTAGGAACACCAAGTCCACTGAGCAGTTGCTTAGACTGAAGATGCCAACAGCCCATTTAAGGAATCCGCTGAGAGCAGCACTGGCACAGTGAGGACCCTGTCGTCAATGAAGGCAGACGAATATTGAGGACTACAAATGGTGACGGGGACAGACGCTCTGATGGGAGGCAGTGTCACAGAAGCAGGTGTTCGCACGCTGCGCTTTGCCATATCCCCGCTCCAGACCCGTCAGGGGGCCCCATGCTCTGCTCTGAAGCAGGTTCCCCCTCTCCTGGTTTTACCTCGTCTCTTCCAGGTGCCAAAGGTGGGGGAAAATGCCAGGCTCGTACACGGCGAACTTTCCCCTCGTTCTCCCGGGCACTCATGGGAAGCCACGCCGAGCCTTACAGCAGCTCCTTCTTTTCCCTCCATCTGTCAAAATCAGACTTCTGGTCCAAGACCCATTCCAGCACTGCCCTCCAGCCCTTGTGTTTCAACCCCGCCAAACCAGTCCACCGGTCTCACCCAAACATACAATTTCCCCCAAACGTTCCTTTTCTCATCCATTCTCTCAACAGAAAACTTCTGAGAATCCTCTCCATCCAGGCACCATTCTAGGTGCTAGGGATACAGCAGCTTACAAAAGGGACAAACATCCCTGCCCTCATTCTTGGGGGGGAAGGGCTGACATTCTGGAGTTTTTATTTCTACCTGGATGCTTTGGTCTCATCCACACCACCTGAAACCTTAAAAACCCAACCCTTCCTTCAGCCATAGGTCTGACCCCACCTCCTCCATGAAGCCCTCCCTCTGCATCCCAGGCAATGTCACTCCTTATTCTGGACTTCTATTGCCTTTCCTGCATAAGCCATGCTCACGGTGTCTATATGTAGGCGTCACACATTGCCTTTCATTATCTGTGTATGTTTTGCCTCCCAACTATAACGTAAGCTCCCCGGAGGGCAGCAAACAGGTCTGTTTTACCTCTGTAGAGCAGCCTACAGAGGGAAATGGCATATTAGAAAAATAATAATAACTAGATTGATGCATGCTTACAAAGGACCAACTGTTGTCGTGAGTACTTAGTAAGTATCAGCTCATTTGATCCTGATAACAGGCCTACAGGGGTCAGGGGGCGGGGCTCGCGCAGGGATAGAAACACAGGTGGAGGTGGCGGTGGTGACATGATGGAGGATACTGTGTGCCAGGAGGAGCAGAGCCGGTGGTGGCAGAGCGTGGGCTTCGGAGCAGGACACAGACTGAAGTCCTGGCTCCATCACTTCCCAGCTGGGTGACCTTGGACAGGTGACTTCCCTTGCCTTGGCTCCTGCATCCTTTCCAATGATGAGATAACAACAGCATCCACGTCACAGAAGTGCCTGACAGTGACATGAACTAGTGCAGATGGCACACCCCAAGCACAGCGCCTGACACCCCGGAAGCACGCAACGCAGGTGCCTGCTATTATTACTGTCCTTGTCGTTGTCATTCCCCCCTTCCGAGAATTGCTCACACCTGCTTCCTGTCCCACGGCTGTGCCAGCTCCCTGTCCCCGCTACACACACACACACACACACACACACACACACACACACACCCCTCCTTCCCCTATCCTCAATCGAGCAGAGGAATCCTCGAGTGCAGTATACTGAGAAGAGACCTCCAACAAATGAGCCCTGAAACAAACAAATCCCAGATGTCACGTCTCATTTATACTAGCCCTGCCTGGGGGGCTGGGTGGGGCGGGGGTGGGGGAGCTCTGCCTGGGCATTGCCAGGGCATCGAGGACTCCAAAATACAAGAAGGCAAGGGGACAGCCCAGGAACCCAGCTGCCAGTGAGGTGCCACCACCTCTTCCTCAACCACTGCGGACATCTGGACATCGGCTGAGTGCTTTCACTCAGAAGGTTTGTGCTGCAGCAAACAAACACCAGCGGGCTCCAAATGTGGGCATAAAACAATCTCCAGGGGAAAACAGCTCTATTTAGGTTGGCCACTAGTGCTAAGGCCTCGGTCACCCATTGTCTCTTTGGGTCATGTGGCTCTGCGGCCCATATCCTTCGATCGCTCCGTGTTTTGCGGGGTACCAGGAGTGCTGAACCTTCCACATGGCTCGTACTGTGTGGCAGCCTCCTTCTCTCTGGCTTTCATCTATGCGTCCTTCCATTTCTGCCTGCAGCAGCGAAGCATCAATTACACACTCCAATTATGTGATTATACATATTTTCACTAATTAATAATAATTCTGGCTACTCATCCTGCCAACTCCTGTTGGAGGACCTCAGAGGCCATTCGAGAGGAGAACTTGAAGCTTTGACACCAAGGAGGGAATGAGCAAGGCCTGTAAAGCTTCTGGGATGAAAGGGAAACTGAGTCACCACGAGGCACCTCCTCCAAGTCTGTGAGAGGGGTGACCACTGATTCTAAGACTTGGTTGTATCTGGGTAGATGATTTACCCCAACGTATGGGACTGCTGGACAGTGCTGCTGCCTAGAGAGGAGGCAGGAAGAAGAAAGTAGTTTGGCCCAGGGGTAGTACTTTGTGGGTGTCACACTGGCTAACATTCAGGTTAAAAGCTTCTCCTATTTATACGAATCTGGATTTTTTTGGTTAGATATCATACTGTGACCTCCCCTCCAGAGACATATTAACACACTGTAAAGGAAAGTTACTTCATGATCTGGACAACAGCTTTGCTATATTTCCCAGGATCATATTTCAGATCAAGATGGTCCTGGGAGGTCACCTGGTCCAACCTCCTCGTTCTTCACAGCAGAAGCTTGAAGTCCAAGTATACCTCAACATCACGTCCACTGTCAAATTTAATTATCAAAGCAACACTCTGAGGTAAATTTTACTATCCCCAGATTATGGAGAAAACTGGGGTCTTAGGACTGGCCCAAGGTCACACTGCTTCTAAGTGACAGAGCCATGACGAAAGCCGGGTTCCGGTACATTCCAAAACCAATGACTTTTTCACTGTGTCATGTTGATAACACAGCCAATTAGTGGCAGAAGACTCGAGCACTTTGATGCATATGACACATCCATGAGCTCTTGGAATAGAAGATAAGCCAAGCTGACAAAGAGAACAAGACATTCCATCCTTAAGCTGAGTCTTCCTGAAGCCAAATTTCATTTTGATTGGTACAGTCAGACAGCAGTCCCAGTCATTGAAAAGAAAATCAATCAAAGCACTTTGCAGACTGAACAGACTGATCGGTATAAGGAGCCCGATGAGTTCAGGTCTACAGTTCATCCAGGCTGAGTTAAAGCCTTGAGTGATGTGGGGATTAGATCCGCACACCCCGCAGTGACAAGCACACAGAACTGAGTTCTGCCACCAGCGTGCTGTGTGGCCCAGCTGCCTGGGGAGGGGCCCAGCAGGGAGTGCGGGGCACGTTGGTCCCTCAGCTGGGCCCCAACTACAGTGGGGAAACCAAGGGTCAGGACCTTGTTCCTGGTGACTGCGGCCAAGGGCAGAGCTGGCTTCAGTGGGCTTGACTCAGAACTTATACTCAGGAACAAGAAAACCGAAAAAAGGAGGTAAAGCTCTGGGTCAGCCGCTCCTCCCATCAACCCTCCACCCCTCCACCCTGCAGAGGACAGCAGAGCCCAACAGAGAGGTGGCCAACAGCCAAGCACTGAATGGGTCTGAGACCCCTGCCCCTGCCTCAGCTGCTTGGTTCTGGGAAAACAACAAAACTGGAGTTTTGTTGGAACGGGAGCATTCCAGCTCCAGATGGGAGCTCGTCTCCCTCTCACGCCTACATCTTTTTATCACTCCCTTTCATAGGACTGATTCACTGTACCATGAATGAATGTTCTATATGATCTTCTATGGCCTCTACTGGAGGTTGAGAGAGTTGGTATCAGGGTGCTATTATGTACAAAAAGATAAATGAATGGCTAATAAGTACATGACAAGATGGTCACCATCCTTAGTCATCAGGGAAAGGCAAATTAAAAGCACAATTAGATACCACTACAGGCCCATTAGAATGACTGAAATCTAAAAGAATGAAATGCTGAGCGTTGCAAGGATATGCGACACCACCCAGCCCCATGAAGTGGGCTCTCATCCATTGCTGGTGGGAATGGGAAATGGGACAACCCCCATGTTGGAAAAATAGACCGTTTCTTAAAAAGGTAAACACACAGTTACCCATATACTAGATCCAACACACACTGAACCCAACATCCGCTAGATCCAACCATGCCATTTCTAGATATTTACCCAAGAGAAGCACACATGTCTACACAGAGACCCGTACGTATACATTCATAGCAGACTGATCTGTAATATCAAAACTAGAAACAATCCAAATATCTATCAACAGGTGAAGAGAGAAACAAACCGTACTTGTAGCTACACCATCAGCGGAATATTGCTCAGGGAAAAGGAAAGGAAGGAACTGCTCGTACATGCAACACAACGGTTGCATCTCAAAAAAATTATACTGAGTGAAATAAGGCAGATGAAAGAGTACACGGTATATGCTCCTATTTATATGAAATTCTAGAAGAGAGAAAGCTCAGCTAGTGTGACAAGAAAGCAAATCAGTGACCACCTGGGACCGCAGGTTGTAGGAGACTGGACAGGAAGGAGCACAGGGGACTTCTGGGGTAGTGGAAATATTCATGTCGTGACGGGGGTGGTGCTTACACCAGGGGATGCCCCTGTCAGAACTCACGGAGCTATACATGCTCAAAACAGGCCCATAAATTCTACCGCAATAAAGCTGCAGAAAGGCCATTACAAGATTATCATGAACAACCTTAAGTTTGGATTTAATTAACCCCTTTAAGTTAATAATATTTAAATCTAACCCAAACTTAGAACAAAAAGAACAAATGTCAAATAAATGTTCAAAGAAGAACACACACACACACACACACACACACACACACACACACACAGATGCTATTTTTGTTGGACTCTGTCCTAGGGACCCAGGGATACCTGCAAGCTGTCCTTAGGGAGATTCCTTAAAGACATGGAATATAATATAAACAAAAGAGGAAACCAAGACAAAGAAATAAGTTTTTTACGAGCCACACTGTTGCCACCAAACCCCACGGTGGAACCCCAATAAGCTAGCCTGGGCTGTGTCAAAGTGTCCATTTGCTAGGCCTGTTGGCCTTGAATAGCATAAAACCACGTGAGCCCCACCCTGCTCCTGCTCCTGCTCCTGCTCCTGCTCCCAGCGCCCAGACCCAGGTCCTTGAATCTGCTCGGCTCCTATAAGCCATGGCCCGAAGCATGAGAAGAGACGGAGCCAGAAATAGGCATTCACTCAGGTTTCCTTCATCGCCTAGAGCATCACCCACCAGTACCTGCAGCCTACTCCGTGACCACCACATCCTTACTCTAAAACAGGGCTCACCAATCCAAGTCCTACAGGGGCCCACAAGTAAGGTAAAGGAGTGGGCAGAGCAGGAATACTGTGAGACAAAAGGGAGTGGCAGGGACTGCAGCGGACCCAGCAATACCCAAGTCCTATGTGAATGGATTCCTTTTCTGCAGAGCCAGCCCATCGTTGGCAAGTGGGAAGCAGGACTGGTGGTGTTAGGCCTCCTGATTTCTCAAGAGAGGCCAAAAATTCAACCTTTCATGTGAACTGTCTCCATTTTAAATATTGGCAACCAGTTTTAAAAATTTTAAATGTGGTATGAGCCAAACAAAACACACACTCAGACCAAAGCAGCGAAGAGCCACCAGGTTGTGATACTGCTCTAGGGGCTATCATGGTAGTGTCCAAGGGCTGTATTCAGCACTGAAAAATGGTACTTAACCTCCCAGTTAAGGCATAAATCCTCTAGTCAACATTTCCAGCAAGTTATTTTCCAACTCATTCTTAAAATCTCCAATGACTGACAGATTGGCCATTCCGTCATGGAATAGGTCACTCTACCCGCTCCAGCTGGCTCTGATTCTTCCTCCAGGACCGAGTCAAGACGCTACCTACCCCAGGGAGCTTTCCCTGATCCCCACACCTAGACTGGATATTCCTCATGCTTGCTCCCATGGCTCCCTAGACCTCCCCATTTTAATACTTTCCATACTGCATTAACTGTCTGCTTGGCACTAGGTGCAGAGCTCCTGGAGGGTGCATGTTGGGGGAGAGGGTGTATATCCAGTGATTAATACACACAGTACGTATACCAGCTAGCCTTTTCTGATTGCGTGTGATAAAAATCATCAGATTACTTAAGTAAAAAGGAAACATATTCTCCATATGAGCAGCCAGGAAGGCATGACTGAATCAGGGGTTCATACAATGTCTGGCTCCACTTCCAGCTCTGCTCTCCTCTGCACACCGACCTCCATCTCAGCTTCCGGGTGGGAGCAAGATGAGGGCTCCAGGGGGGTGATGCGAAGTGTACATGTGCATCATTATTACCCCCATTGTATGGATAAGGAAATGGAGACACAAGGTATTGAGTAACTTGCTCCAATCATACAGCTATGAAGTGAAGGAGGAAAAAGACAAAAGAAGCAATCTGCCCCCAGAACCTGCGCATTTGACCCAATGCACTCCTGCCCCCTCAAAATGTGTCTTTTCCTTGGCACTTCCAGATGTGGCCTCCTAGGGGCCGGCAGCCTTTGTCTGAGTGATGCAGCTAACATCCTCTCCCTGCCCCCTACAACATCAACAGTAAATAATAGAACAAAGTAAGTTCTGATAAGCAAGAGAATGGGAAACGCCAACACAGAGGGTATGAACCCATAGCACAACCCACTCTCAGGACCTGGTGGACAACAAGGTTCTTCACCCTTTGGTGTGTTTTCTGGCAAGTTCCCTTGCCCACTCCTTCCATGGCCATGTTTGAGTGGACCCTGGGGGGAGGACGCAGATTCTAGAAAGTAGCTCTCTACTTAACAAGGCAGTAGGGACCCGAGGACCGCCCTAGATGGTCTGGTCTGGTCCATGGGTTCCTACCTGAAGCCAGAACTCTTGGTGAGGCACAGTCCTTGTAGGTGCAGCCTGGCCGGTGCTCTGCCATCCTCCTACTCAACAGGTTCCCAGCCTCCATCCCGGAGTCATTGCAAACAATCACCTTGGGGTAAGAGGGGATTATTTAGCTCCTTGACCCCTACTGCATCCCCTTCATGGAGCAGGGGCTTGTCACAGGAGGTGACTGGGAAGCGCCTAGGGGACAAGTGTGTTCCCAGGTCCCAATTTGATTTCTGCAGTTTCCCACTTTCCTGCCCTTACTCACACTCACTGTAGGTTGGGAAAGATAATTCAGCTTTCCAACCTTGCAGGCCTCCAGATTTCTCAGCTCTCAGCTGTTTTGGATTTCAGGTCACAGGCAGTGACTGGCTCTCTTAGTCAAGCCTCATGGAAAAGCCCTGCTTTCAAGTAAGCCAGTTTCAACCCAAGCTTCGTCACTTCCCAATCGGCCTTCCTGGAGGTCACTTCTGAGTGACGAGGCCCCAGTCTTTCCGCCCGGGGTGCCCCGTCCTCACTACCCTGCGCCCTACCTCCACGCGGAGTGGTCTGTCGCGTGCAGGTCCCCACTCCTGGAACTAACATCTGTTCCAGATTGGTTTAAAAGTAACAAAAGCGTGGGGAAAAGTGCTGGCTCATCCATCTGAAAATCCAGTGTCCGGCTCCAGGCACAGCGGATCGAGCGCCTCAGACAACGTCCTTAGGACACAGTCTCTGTTTCGGAGGGTTTTTTCCTCAGGTTCCCTGTGGTTAGCAACAGGTCACCCATAGCTCCAAACCTGCGTCCTCACCGATTAATGTCCAGCAGGTTCAAGTCAGAGCTTTTCTTCTGCAGTAACCAAACCAGCCACCTCCCCTCCCCGAGTCCTCTCTCACTGGCTCAGACTAGCCATGGGTGCGTCCCACAACCATCCCGCCGCCCTGGAGAGGCAGTCCTCCCTCTGACTGGCCAGGCCTGATCACGTGCCCGCCTCTAGAGGCGGAGTCAACACTCATTGACCAGGAGAGGCAGTCCTCCCTCTGATTGGCCAGGTCTGGTCATGTGCCCGCCTCCAGAGGCGGAGTCAACACTACCGGACCCAAAAGGACGGAGGTAAAAGGGGATTTCTTTTTTTTTTTTAAGATTTTATTTTTTTATTTGACGGACAGAGATCACAAGTAGGCAGAGAGGCAGGCAGAGAGAGAGGAGGAAACAGGCTCCCTGCTGAGCAGAGAGCCCGATGTGGGTCTCGGTCCCAGAACCCTGGATCATGACCTGAGCCGAAGGCAGAGGCTTTAACCCACTGAGCCACCCAGGCGTCCCAAAAAGGGATTTCTTTACAGAGAAGCTGGGGTGCCCCTGCCGCCTGCAAGGCCAGCGGAGGCCTGGTGACCAAAACAGCAGGAGTCCGTACAACTGACACTCACTCAGTAAGGACTTCTCCTCTGAATGAACACACATGGGGACTCACCGTCTGAGCAGGAATGGGAAAGCTGCTGGAAATAAATGATCTCTGTTTTTTCTTCCTTACTCAAGGAAGTCTGGGCCGGCAGACGTGGTGTATCCTGAGAACACGTTCACATTAATGGTGAATTCCCAGTGAGCAGAAGGGACAGATTCTGTCTGGATTATCCAGGCCGTGTGTTTAACCTCAGCCCTGGCCCTCTGGCGCAGCAGGGCTCCAAGCAGAACCCACGAGGCCAAATTAAATGACTTTCAAGTTCCCTTCATTCAACAAGGCCTTGCCCCATTGCTCTAGAGTGAACTGTATCCCCCCGAATTCACGTGAGGGAGCCCCAGCCCCCAGGGTTACGATATTTGGACGTAGGACCTTTATGGAAGTAATTAGAGTGTAAGAAGTCATAAGGATAGGGCCATGGTGCACTAGGATTTGTGTCCTCTTAAGAAGAGGAGAGACCTTCTCTCTCTCTCTCTTTCACACACACACACACAAACACACACACCCCAAAGAAAGGCCACGTGAGCTCAGAACAAGGAGACCATCTGCAGGCCACAGATTGGCTGTCACCAGGAAGGGAACCCTTCCTCAGACTTCCCCGCCTCCAGAATCGTGAGAAATAACACCCATTGTTCAAGCCACCCAGTCTGTGGTATTTTGTCATGGTGGCCAGAGCCGACCAGACACGCATTTCCCAGGCATCACACAGTGTGTACTCTGGGGGTTGGACGCTTATTTTAATGTCTGCCCAAGCAAAACAGACCTAGGGAAACAAATCCACTTTTGGCAGGAGGAGGCGGGGTGGGGCTGGGCTGGGCGGTCATGAGAATCCTCCGGAGCCAGACCCGAGTAGTCAGATGTGCACGTGTGTGCACATGAGCACGCGCCTCCCATGTGGTCTGGGGTTGCCTGCATTGCTGGCTCCAGCCCCTGGCATGGATACTCAGGACCTGACCGTCCTGGCGTCCCGGACTGTCCAACCCCATCTAAACGAGGAAGCGTGTGGTCTCACCGTTGCTTCCAAATGTGTTTCGGGGCTGTGCCAAGCTGGGCTCCTGAGAAAAGGAAACACGAGCAAGGTATTTATGAGCGGGATGCTTCCCGGAGAAGCCTATCAGGGTGTGGGGCCATTAGTTAGCACTGAGAAGAGAAGAAACCAGGAAAAGTTGTGATTTCAAGCAAATCCCCAACCTCAGCTTGATTCCATTGAAAGCTCTGGAATGTAAATGACACTGCGGAGGTCCTCCCCCCACAAGACAAAGGGATTGGGCTTTTGTGCCACTGCATCAGAGGTGAGGGGTGAGGGGTGAGTACCCTTCCCAGGCAAGTCCAGGTGAGGGGCTTCCCGGAGCCCCCAGAACTGTCCTGTGGAGGAGACTGCCCATGCAAGCTATGAACGGTGGGTCACACAAGCAGGGGTGTGGGTATGCAGAAGCATGAGAGGGCCACGAGGGGACTAGGCAGGGCACCAGCCATGGCTACCACAGGTGCAAAAGCCCAGCGAGGCTGTGTTAGCTCACTTACCCTGAGCCCCAAAGGAGCAGGCACAGGGAATTCTAGTCCTCGGGTTCCTAACTGAGGTGTTTCCCTCTGCTTCCTCCACCTGGCTCCTGGTACCTTCCTGCTACGCGTTCTTTCCTTCGTTCTATCTCTCCAGACTGCTTCAGGCTGGAGACGGGTTGGCTTGCTGGAAATTGCCCTTCTGCTCATGCACCCCTAGCCCAGGTCCCCAGCAGTGAGCAGGACCCTGGGTCCTGATTTCCCCTAAATGTGCTGCCCTGTTAGGGCTTTCTTCTCAGCAGATGGATTACAGCAAGTTCGCTTTCTGTATCAATCATGTCACAAATCATGAAGCATATTAACACAGAGAGGAGCTAGCCTGTGCACCCGCAAAGGGGTGGGTGTTTTTCCACTCTGAATTCATCCAACATTAAAAGTTGGTCTCATATATACTCCGGGCCTCAGCCTTTATAGACTGGGCCCCACACCTTCAAGGAGACCCCAAGTCACTCCAAGGTCATATCTTCCAATGATTGCCTCTGGGCAGTCCACACTTTCTGCACCTGGAGAATCTCAGCACGTTCTCACATTTTCTCCTAATCAGAAAAACCCCATGCGGTTCATATTTTTCTTGGTGTTTTACAGAATTGGCCCAGAGAAGTGCAAGTCACACAGCTAAAAGGCAGCAGGGGTTGGGTTTCAGACTCAAGTCTGTCTGGCCTTACAGTTGGTACTGGTAACCACTACTCTCTGTTCTTTGCCTCTCGACTGAGGTCTCCCCCCTGTAATCCCGTTACACAGTCCTCAGGGCACCCACCTTCTCGTATCTAAATTAATGCCCTCTATTTGTTCCAAAACCCACCTCCTGTCTCTTTTACAGAGTCCACCAACTAGTGGACAGAGCGGGGCTCAACCTGCTGCCTTTCCCTTTCCAGATACACTTGTAATGTCCACTTGCGCACACATGGAGGAGGAAGGGAGAGGAGAGGAGGAGGGAAAGAAGAGGAAAGGATTATATGTAGACAGAGTGACCCCCTCCCCTTAAAGATGTCCACAGCCTCGTTCTCAGAACCTGGGAACTGTTACCTTACCCGGTGAGAGGGGCCTTTGCCAATGTGGTCAGGTGAAGGATCTTGAGATGGGAAGATTATCCTGGATGATTTGGGGGCCCAGTGGAACCATAAGGGTCCTTAGAAGAGGGAACAGGGGTGTCACGGTGCCAGCAGAGGTCAGAGAGGAAGATTTGAAGATGCTACATGGCTGGTTTTGAAGCTGGAGGGAGGAAGACACACACTGGAACAGGAGGAAGGCCTTGAGCACATAGAAGAGGCAAGGATATCGGTTTTCCTGTCAGACCTTCCAGAAGGAACGCTGCTCGGCTGCCATCTTGACTTGGGTCTGGGGAGACTGATTTTGGATCTCTGACCTCCAGAACTCTGAGACCATAAATCTGTGTTATTTAAAGCCACTCAGCCTGCGGTCCTTGTTACAGGAGCCAGAGGAAACTAACCCATGCGGTAAAACAAGAACACTGTCAGAACAGTTAGGAATCTCTTTTGGTGGCACGTTTCCATGGAGTCTTAAATCCCGGAGGAATTCCGAGAGCTCATCCAGGCTCACTTTCTTGTTTTATGCAGGAGTAAGCTGTAACGTTGGCCATTCTTCTGTACCTCGGCGTCTTCATCTATCAAATGGGCACGTTCACGGTCACCTCTCAGGAGTTTGTGGGCAGGAACTAAAAGGTGCCAGCAGAGGTCAGAGAGAGCAGTAACATGTAAGCTCTTGTCACAGGGAGAGAGAAGCCCAAGGAGGTGATGATTGCCCAAGGTCACACGTTTAGTGGGCTTCAGAACCAGGCCCCCGAAGCCAGGCTAGCAAACCCTCTCCCCAGTTCTACACACTCAACACTCCTTCCCATCAGCCAACAAACGGATGTTTGAGGGAAGAGCCTGTAGCAAAGGGAATGTGGGGAAAGAGCCTCCAGACATTGCCAGGAGTCCCTCTGGCACCAGCTCCCAGGAATGGGGGCCCCCGTCTGCTGAGCTTGACCTTGCAGACTCGTGCAGCCATTGTAACCCTTCAGTGGACACACGTAATATACTCATGGCCAGAGCATCACGACCACAGAGGCCTGCAACACTCCCTCCCCTCTGCCACAGTTTGGAGAGCTCTCCAAACCATCCCTGCCTCCTCCTCCAGGAAGTCTTCCCAGAGAAGGAGAGAGTCCTCTGCTCCTCAGTCTCACGTTCCTGAACAGGCCACAACCATGTCAGCTGAAACACAGTGGCTGTGCTATGCGGCCTGTTCTCTGTACATTGTCCCTCCACCTTCTGTCTGTGTCACGGGTGTGTTGGGGGATTGTGAGCCAGCGGCTAAGTCCAAGGTGCCCCCTTGGCACAGAACCCAGCCAGAACCCTGTGCCAATGAGAGTCCACCTGCATGAAGCTGAGAGCGACGCCTCCTTGAATTCTGTCCCCCAGGTGCCTCACACCTCACCCTGGTCCAGGCCTGTGGAACAGGGAGCAAGCTAATTCCTGTCATCTTGGCATCCCTAAGTCCTTCCCCATGGCTGCCCCAGTTCCTCCTTGCCCCGTCCCCTGCCACACAGAGCCTCCCATCCCTCGCTCCAAGGACCCACCCTCCCGGGAACACCCCCCACAATGTGCGAAGCCCCACACAACTTTCCCTGACCCCCCCCCCCCCCTGACTCCAGTGCCCCGGTTCCAAGAGCAGAATCCACATCTGTCATAGAAGCCACCACAAAAGAATGGTGGTGTGATTTTCAAAGGAAATTGAAATCCTCTCTTTACTGCTTTCTAAATGAACCTTATAATTTTTCCCTGTCTACAACATCCCTATGAATTGCCGTGTGTGTGTGTGCGCGAACGCATGTGTGTGTGTGTGTGTGTGTGTGTGTGTGTGTGTGAGAAAACCCACATGCAAGCTCAGAGCCAGCCAGCACCAAGCTGGGCATGCATCTCTGGTAGATCAAGGAAGGAGCGCCGCCCCGACAGGGCTGAGTGTGTGCTCCATGGCCAGGAGCCTCCGATGGGCTGAGCAGCCTTCCCCGCTCCACTCTCGGCCCCTTGGATTAGAGCTTCTAGACTGGAAATGGCTCTGCCATTCTGAGCAGGGGATGGGACGAGCCCAACCTTTCGAAGGAGCTCAAGGCTAGAAAGACAGCTGGAAGGAAGAAGGACAGCCCAGGGCAGGGGTACAGCAGGGAGCCCTGGAAAGAATTAAAGGGTGGGAGGAAGGTCTTGGGAGACCAAGGACAGAGGTGGTCCCAGCAGAAAAGTCACAAAAGCATCTAGAAGAGAAACATAGGGGCTGCGGCCGGGAGGAGAAGGATCCCACGCCAGGGCAGCATGGGTGATGGACACAGGGACTGTATTTGTGGCATCTAGCTCTCCCTGGCATCCAGGAATCCCTGACCCTCTCTGAGACTTGGATGCTCCATCCTAGGAGGCTGGGAAATCAGGGACCCCTTTGTCAGTCAGCAGGAGCAGGGAAAGCTGAGTCCAGGCAGGGGGTGAGTCAGGGCCATATCTGTCATTAGAAGCCAGCCAGTCCTCAAGCAGCCTGCTCCGTCTGAGGACAGTGGTCTGGGTGTTTGGGCTGCGGGCCTATAGAACATGGAGCGGGACTTTTTCTGCTACCCCAGGGGAGGAAACTAGGACCTACTGTTGAAAGAAGGCATCAGGACTCCCATATCCTAAAACAATTAGGCTGAGACCCCTCCTCAGGGCGCAGGAAGAGGCCGCCCATCTGGCCCAGCATGTGTCCTCTGTCTGGCAGAGGTGTGGATCTTAAGCCCCAGAGGGAGCAACATCTGCCAGTCTTTGGTCAGAAAACAAGTGACGGGTGGGAGCAGAGCTCTCTAGCTGGACTTCATACTTGGGGTAGGACTGGCAGCTCCAAGAGACTCAGAGGTTGGGAGAGCCTGCCAGGAGAGCTCCCCAGCACCTCACTCTGGCCGGAGGTCATCTTTCCAGGCAGCAGATGTGCTGAGCCACCCTGCACCTGCTGGGCAGGGAAAGGAGACTGGAGACAGAGGGGTGGAGCGAGGGGTCGCAGGGAGTGGCCTGCACGTTCATCGTGGCACGTGGCTAGTACACATACATCTTACATGGGTCAAAGGACACAGCAGAAGGTAATGGCTTAAGCCACCTTGCTGGTAGCCCCCCACCCCCTGCAGGAAGGCAGCCCACCAGGCCAGGGGACCCCTGTTAAGAGAACTAATGGGTGGTGACTCAGCATCAGCCAGAGAAGCAGCACCGCCCCATGGAGAGAGGACCTCTGTGCTCTTAGCCCTCCATATGAGAACGTGTCCCCTCTCCCTGTCGTCACCTCCACATGGGGAGCCTCCCGCAGGGAGAAGGCTACAAGCATGGGGAGGGAACATGCCAGAAGGAAACTGTCCCATCCCCACCCCCTTGCACTCCCGGAGGAGGAGGAGGAGGAAAAAGCAGACCACCTCTGGCCCCACTCCAGGCCCCAGGGCCACAGGCGGTGAGGACAGGTGAGTTGCCATCAGACGTAAGATGTGGATTCTTCAGCTTGATTTATTTACCAACCAGAAAGAAGTTACAGAATCTGCCCAAGGTGTTGTCAAGGGACAGAAAAGAGAGTCAACAGAGTACAGTTGGAAACAGTGACTTGAGAAACATTTTTTAAGTAAATATTTTATGGTTCTGCTGAACTGAACCGAGCCTGAATGATAAGCCGGTTCCACGAGGGACAGACTGCCTTCCGTGAGCTCAAGGATGCCTGCTGAGCGGAGGGGGATTAGAGTTAAGGAGACAAACAAAGTCAGACATAAGGAAACCAGAATCCCAAGGAAATCCTAACAGTGGGGCGGAGCCTCCCGGATAAGAGAACCCAAGGGCTGTTCAGAAGCTGGGACTCTCCCATCTTCCATCCAGCCCCCAGACCCAGGAGAGCTCTGTAATGGGCATTCAGATCCTGGCTCCACCCTTAATGGGAGATGTGAGCTTGGGAAAGCCACTTAGCTGCCTGGTGCCTCAGTTTTCTCATCTGTAAAGCGGGAGAGTAGCACCTCCCCATAGGGTAGTTGTGAGGATTCAACTACAGTAAAAGTTGTTAGACTAGTGCCTGACTATGGCCATTTTCCTTCCCTCGGGCATTCTATCTTTGTGGCTTAGCTACTGCCTCTCCCTCTGTGTCTCCCCCTGCTACCTGCTCCCTTCCCTACCCCTACCCAGCCTTCTCTCTACCTCCCGGCCTCTCTTTCCCATCCCATCCTGACCCGGGCGGGTCCAGAACCGACATCAGTGCCTTCTGTCATCTGTGTAAGGCCTCAGCCGCTGCTTCTGGGCTCCCTGTCTGGTGCTTCCTGGATTCCAGGGCCCAGGCACAAGGTGCTGGAATGGCACCGTCCTCCTGGTTTAAGCTAGCGCTTCCCAGGCCACCCAACTTTTGGGGCCAGGTTTGGAGGCATCGCATGACACAAAACATGGCAGAAGAGGCTGCCCCTTCCTCAGAGGCTGTGGGGGTGCACAGGTGGGGTGCAGTTTCTCTTAGGATGAGCTGTGTGCAAGCCAGGCAGGCCTCCTGATTCCCACACCTTGCACAAATAAGGAGACTCATTCACTCTGTCTCAGGGCTACCGGGATGGGAGTGTCAGATCCCGTCTGTGTGCTCGGGATAATGCTGTGTGACCCACAGACCAGGCAGTGTAGGACAGGAGGAAGGGGTAAGGGTGGTCCCAGTCCTCATGGGAGGAGGCAGATCAGGTCAGACACAGACTTAGCGCCCCAGTGCCCCTCCCTCCCTCTCCCGTGGCACTGCTTGCCTATGTGGCCGCTGGAAGTTCCCCAAGCCCAGGACCCTGGGATACTCGTGTCCCTGCTCCCCACCCTCCTTTCACTCCTTCAACAGAGGAGGTCCTGCCGTGCGTGGGGGCATTCTTGCCCCAAACCTGCCAGATCTACTTCAGAGGAAGTTTACCCGCCCGCCCCCCAGCAGCCATGCATTCTGGGGTGGGTGGGCATTCACCCATCTCTCAGTCTTCATTTTGTTTGCATACTTACATATCAATCAAACTGAGTTCTTTGAAGCAAGGATCATGGCTCATTCATCTCTATATTCTGGCCCCCGGGGACTCAAAAAAAAAACAAACAAAAAAAAAAACAACCCAACTTGGTAAAATGAATAGCTGTTACGGAAGGGCTGAAGTTGTCTGGGGAAGCTTCCCTAAAGATGGAGAGCTCTGAGAGGGGTAGACGGGAGCGAGCGGGAGAAAGGAGGCATGGGAAGATACTCCCAGAAAACAATACGGGCAGAAGCAGGGATTTGGGACTGAAGGGTGTGCGGAGGCACGAGGGGGCCCTACAACAGTAAGACCACAGACCTGATGCCTGGGAGTGCTGGGGGAGCACGGGACAGTTGTGTCCTCCCACCCTCTGCCGCCTCAGCCACCCGTCACTGGGCTCCTGCCTCCCCTGCCCACCCCAAAGTCCTCCTGAAGCCTCCTGACTTGACCCGCCCTGCATATACCAGAAGGCTGTCCCGAGCAGGACTGGTGCTAGGAGATCTCCTGAGGGAGCAAGTGGGCTCTCGGGCAGAGCAAACCTGCGGGCTGATTGGTGTCCTTAGGTTGACAGTGGCAAGATGTTCCTTCCTGGGAACCTGCTGGAATCTGCCTCCTCACCTTGTCGGGCCACCTCCTGTCCTCCTCGGGGCAGCTCCCACACCTTCTCCTCCTAAGACCTCCAGCGTCACTCTGAGGTCATCGGTTTCTCCTTCTTTTTAAAGTTGATTAATTTTTAAATAGTCTCTACACTCAACGTGGGGCTTGAACTCACAACCTCAAAATCAAGAGTTGCACATTCTCGGGGCGCCTGGGTGGCTCAGTCATTAAGCGTCTGCCTTCGGCTCAGATCATGATCCTGGAGTCCCAGGTTCGAGTCCCACGTCGGGCTCCCTGCTCAGTAGGGAGTCTGCCTCTTCCTCTACCCATCACCCTGCTTGTATTCTTTCTCCCTCAAATAAGTAAATAAAATCTTTTAAAAAGGGGAGGGGGAGTTGCACACTCTCTCCCCAGCAGAGCCAGCCAGGCACCCATTCCGGGGTCTTCTTCGACGCCAGCGATGGAGTACTCACCCTTCCAAGGCCCCTTGACTTGAGATCAGGCAAACTGATCTTCTCACTGGCCTCCAAGAGAAAACAAAAAAAAAGCCTAAGACCTCAAAAAGATTCTTGCAAACTCCCACTCTCCCTCCCTTTTCCTTGTTGGAGGGCATTTCCTGTTTTGCCATGCTTCTCCGCTCTCAGACTGTGTCTTCTGCCCTGGCTACCCTCGTAGGGACTTGAAGTGAGAGTGGGGAAGACTCACACCGACTGAGCTCAGACTAAACGCCATCAGCTTGGTGGTGTCCCCTCACTTAACCCACCAGCGGGAGGTCCAAGTTCCCTCGGGTCACCCCTTGGAACTCTGGACCTTTCACAGAGGAAGTCCTGGGATTTTGGAGGTTGGAAGAAAGCTCCTGTCACCCCCGCGTTCCCCCCCCCCCCACCGCCCATCCCCTGCCACCTTCCCCGGCAGTAGGAAGAACCACCTGGGAGGTGTTTGGGTAATGAGACACCCAGGCCCCAACCCTGCAGATGCGGCTGGGAGTGTCTGGAGTTGGCCAGGCCTCCCAAAGGTGGAGAAACCAGGGGATCAGAAGAGAAGGGACTCGCCCCAGGTGAGCGCTGAAGGAGGCTGGCCTGGACCTCCTGGCTTCTTGCCCTGTGCGTCCTTAGCTCTTCCAGGACAGCTCAGCAAAGGTCCTATGTCCTCCATACCACCTTGCCCCCATCAGCCCTCAGTGGATGGTGCTGCTGGTTCCTGGGTCCCCCTGGCCTCAGCCTCGCAGAGCGAGGGCTCCCATCTCTACAGCAGCCCTTATGCCCTGCCTTATAATCGTCAGCCACAGATGGAGAGACTAGCAGAGAGGGGCTCCTCTAACTCCAAACCTCCAGAGCCCAGCCCCGCCTGGTCACGTGGTAGGGCCTCCATCCCTAGTGGGTCTGTGAGGGGCTGGGCTCATGACTCTGCCCCGTTCACTTGTGGAGATATTTGCCATATTTAAGACCGGTGCTTAACCCAAAGGCATTGCATGTTAATGGTGGGATTTTTGACCCTTCTCACTCCCCAGGGACCGCCCCCCCCATTTCCTCCTTGTAGTTCCAGAAAGTTCTCCTTGACTGAGGAGCCCCCGCCCCTTCGCTCCGCTCCTCATCCCTCCACCTGCTAGCTGAACAAACAGCCCTGGGCTCCGCTCACTCGAGACCCCCCGCTTATGGATTTCTAGATGATATGCAAAGCCAGGGAACCCGACAGGCTCATTCAGCCTCTTCTGGCCTTTGCTAGGCCAGCAGCCGCCTCTGGCTGGGGTGTCCAGGAGACGGCGGGGCAGAGGGAAGCAAATTCCCTTCTGGGGGTGGGGTTCAACTGATGAGCACATGGGTGCTGCTCACCGGCCGGCTCCTTCTTTCTGCAGATGATCTCCCAGGCCACGGCGCTTCCTGTGACAAGAGAGAGGCTTTGTTCCGGAGACAGTGGCTGGCAGGCAGCTCGTGTTAGAAGGCTTTGCGTGATCCTCTGCAACCCCGCCAAGCCACCTCTTCACGGGAGCTGGACTCGTGAGAAAGAGGGGGGCAGGCGGACGGGGAGACAGACGGCTGCTGTGAGCCCAGCTACGCCAAGTGGAAAAGGCCAAATATTTTCCAAGTGATTGATTCCAAAAGTAGGTGCTGGTGAGAAAGGAAAAAAAGGAGTCCCTTCCTGGGCCCACAGTCTGCTTTATAGATCATACACGTCATGGCACAGGGCTCGGCGCCCCTGTGGCACCGGCTCATTCCCCACACCCACCCATGTCTGTCCCTAAGGTGGGCTCTCTGGCCCCCTCCCTCCTCTGCTTCCCAGGGGCCTCAGAGTCCTTCTGCCTCCCTACCCTGAACATCTAGGGCTTCAGGACCTAGAAAACTCACACCCTGGCTCTTTTTTGTCTTCTTCCCAGCGAGCATTCCCTAAAAGCCACATGATGGCTCCCAACCCTACCCCCTCCCCAGCCCTGAGGCAGGTTATCCTTCTCTTGGACAACGGAGGCAACCACAGGTGAGACTAATTAAAGAAGTTGCCCAAGGTTGATGCAAGCATCAGAGCCAGGAACCCAATCCAGGCCTGTCTGAGTTTCCACCCCGCCTGCATAAGAACAGACCCACACAGGAGCCTGCTCTGACCCAGCTCCTTCCTCGGGGCCCTGCTGCACCAGGAGCAAGGCAAGGACTGGGGGCGGGGCAAGAAATCACCTTAAATCTTTTCCAGAACAAGATTTGACACGAACCAAGCAAACTCTAGGTGTCTATGTGAGAAAAACTGAAGATATTTTTCACAAGGCCTGAGAAATGTGTTAGGGTTCATCTCTGTGGGTTAAATAAAAGTCAGAAGACTGCTTTTTTTTTTTTAACCTCTCAACCTTTAACTATGAAAAAAATGTATACATACAGGAAAGCTCAAAGAATAATACAATAATAGCCCATAGGCCCCAAATCTACATTCTACAATTAACACACTGTCACATTTGCTTTATCCAAGTATTTTTCTAGACTGTTTGAGTATAAGTTGCAGACATCACAGAATATCCTAATTATGTCAGCCCGTGTCTCTTAAAGAAAAGGACACTCTCCTAAGTAACCAAAATGTCACTCTCACACCTTAAAAAATTAATAATTTCCTAATATCCTCCAATAGTCAGCCCATATCCAGATTTCCACAATTATTCCAGAAATGTCTTTTATAGCTGTGTTTTAATAGCAGACAAGATCAAACATGGCATTTGGTTGTTCTATCTGTTTAGTCTTCTTCCATTTTAAAAGTAGAACCCCCACCTTTTTTTTTTTTTTTTTTTTTGCATGACCTTGACTTTTTGAAGCGATTGAGCTGTTAGTCTGGCAAAATGTCGCTCTTTTTTGCGCTCTCCTGGTCATTTCCTTATGGTGCCATTCAACTTGTTCCTTTATTCCCTGTATTTCCTGTAAACTGTACCTTAGATCCTGAGCTCGATTAGATTAGAGTTAAATATTTTTGGTGACAAAATGTAGGTGGTAGCAGCTCCTAAGATCCCTGCCTCCTGGTATTCACACCCTTGAGCAGTCACCTCTCCTGGAGCTTGGGTGGGAATTTGTGATGCGCTTCTAATATATAGAATACGGCAAAAGTAGTGGCTTGTCGCTTCTGAGATTAAATTATCAAAAAGCCTTGACTTCTGTGTGGGTGTTCTCTCTTACTTTTGGGTTGTCCATCCCAGAGGAATCAGACCCAGAGAGGTCTGCCTCTCGCCCTTTACCACAAACACTCCCGCCTTCTATTCAGCTCAGTGGAAGTTACTTAGATTTACCTGCATTTACCCCTACCCTAACATACATATGTCAGGACTATGTATTTGCATACATACAAATGCATGTATTTGTATGTCAGCTGTTTTTTTTTTTTTTTTTGCTCTGATGCTTCTGGTTTTATTTATTTATTTATTTATTTTTAAGATTTTATTTTTAAGTAATTGCTACACCCCACATGGGCCCTTGAACTCCCAACCCCAAGATCAAGAGCTGCGTGCTCTATGGACTGAGCCAGCCAGGTGCCCCAAGGAGGAGTCAGGCAACTTTAAAAAGGAATTTAGAATGTAATAGGGAAGATTAAGATTGATGGAAGAAAATTGACAATCCAGAGACAGACCCTCGTAATTAGTCACTGAGTTTTCAACAAGGATGACAAGACAATTCAAGGGAGAAAAAGAGAGGTGGAGGGGCAAATAAAGATCCACAATGAATAAAGTCAGATTACTACCTCACACCATATACAAACATTAACTCAAAATGAAGCAAACAAAAGGTGACAAAAGGTGGAGGGGCAAATAAAGATCCACAATGAATAAAGTCAGATTACTACCTCACACCATATACAAACATTAACTCAAAATGAAGCAAACATCTCTATGAAAGAGCTTAAAGTATAAAACTCTTAGAAAAAAAATATAGGCGTACATCTTCATGACCTTGGATTAGACAATGGTTTCTCACAAGCAACAAAAGAAAAAAAAAAAAAGTGGACGCTATCAAAATCTCAAGGACACTGTCAAGACAGTGTAAAGGTACCCACAGAATAGAAGAAAATCTGTGCAAATCATGTCTCTAATAAGGGACTTGTGTCTAGAATATATAAAGAGCTATTAAAACTCAATAATAATGGGGTGCCTGGGTGGCTCAGTGGCTTAAAGCTTCCGCCTTCGGCTCAGGTCATGATCCCAGAGTCCTGGGATCAAGCCCCCCCCCCCATCCTCTGCTCAGTGGGGAGCCTGCTTCCCTTCCTCTCTCTGCCTGCTTGTGATCTGTCAAATAAATAAAATCTTAAAAAAAAAAAAAAACCTCAATAATAAGAAGACAAAAAATCCGATTTTTAAAGTGGGCCAAGAATCTGAACAGACAGTTCTCCAAAGAAGACTTATGAATGGCCAGGAAGCTCACGTGAAGATGATCGGTATCATTAGTTATCAGAAAGATGCAAATTAAAACCACAGTTAGATACCACTACACCCAGGAGGCTGGCTAAAATCTAAGAGTAGTTTAGATTTAAATTCAAAAGATGTTACTAATCAGAGTAACCTGGATAAAGGGCACCAGGGTGCCCAGGATCTCTCCGTCTTATTCCTTACAATGGCCTGTGAATCTGTGATTATCTCGAAATAAAAGGATTTGTTTTTTTTAAGATCCCATGCTGTTTATAATTTCACAGTGCAAGCTCCAGAAGATGAAATGGGCTTTTAAAAAAGAATAAATTATATGTATATGCATAACACACATCTTATGTGTATTATCATATGTGTGGAAACACACAGGCTCGCATACACAGAGAAGGGGGAGTGTGCTTTCATAAGTATGTGTTCAAGGCCCTTTGAATGTCCAAAGGAGACAAGATAGAAAGCCATTAAAGGAAAGATTGCCCGGACTTAGGAGTTAACAGGATCTCATCTCCCTGATGTCCCCGAGGAGGGCCTCGTGTGCACTCATGGGCATCTGCCTGCCACCTCCAGTCAATACGCAATGTCTTTGTTCCCCCTCTCTTGCTTTACCTCCCCTTAGTCATTGCCCTTCACTCACAAAGCCACTAGAGAACTCTGTTAGTTAGGATAATTAATGGTGGCTCTAGAGCAAACAATCCCCAAATCTCTGCATTAACTTCTGCTTGAAACATACACTTGGGATGTTTCCAACTGGGCAGCTCTCCGGGGAAGTTCTCCTCTTAACGGTGGTCTGGACCTATGCTGCCACCATCCTGTGGCTTCCAAGGTCACTCCAGCACCATCCAGGCAGCAGAGGAAAGAGAGAGCCTAGTAACTAAATTGCACTAGGAGGAGGTGAGCACTAGAAGTGGAGCCCAACACTTCCATCCACGCTCTTCCAGCTACAACTTAGAAATATGGCATTACCTGCTAGGCAGCTGGGAAACGCAGTCTTCCTGTGTGTGTGCCTTTTTGGCACCATTTCTGTCATGAGGCTGCTTCCTAGTTGGTCCTAACGTGGGTCCCCATTGACGTCCACACCAAATTTGCTGGGCCCTGATGCCCCCACTACCCGTCTCTGAGATGCCGGAGCAAGGAGGAGGGCTCACTTGACACTCTGTTCTGCACTTCAATTCCCCCAGGCCTGGGGCAGCTCAGCGTGCACCCCAAGTTCCACAACATGCCCGTGGAAACAGCTCCTTCAGCTTCAGGCTTCAGTCCTCTCCCCACGTGAGCCCCCCACTTCCTACTGCCCCGCTGACTTGTCCGCCTTGGCTTCCCCGAAGACTCACACGAAAAAGAACTTCTTTCCTTCTCTATTAGCCTAAAAATGAAACACCTGGGATACCATCCAGAAGAGTCACACCCCGAGGGGCTCCAGCCCTCCAAGCATGCAAACAGCTATGCTCCACACCTCAGTCAGCAGTGTCCTGGGAGCCCGCTCCAGGAGACAGTGACTCAATGGACCCAAACACGGTAAGGGAGGAGCAGGTTGTGGGGCGAGGGGGGCATCTAATGGGCTCTGGCTCAGACGTCTTATACTTAGAGCGCCACAGTTGGAGACCCCAGATGCGGGTGCATATGTGGATTTGAAGCTTGGGAGAGAAATCTAGACCAGGGCACGCCGTGTATCTTATATTTGTTGGGATGCAGATCCAGCTGCTGTTACAAAACATGAAATAACAGTGACTTGGGCAGGACGAGGTTTCCTTCTCCCTCATTAGCATAAGTAATCCAGCTGATGCGGAGCTTGAAGGAATCGGGGGCCAGGCCCCTCCTGTCTCGTTGCGTGGGCACAATCCAAGATGACTCTCTGCCATCCGCATTCCAGCCAGCGGAAAGGGGGGATCGGGCAAGGGGAGGGCGAGCCCCTTCCTACAGGGCATAACCTTAAGAGGTGCACACATCCCTTCTGCTCGTATCCCAGAAACTGATCCCAGGCTGCATTGGGCTGCAAGAGGATGTTGAGTAATTGAGACTACTATCCCTGGGAAGTAACACAACACAGAGTGAGTACGTAAGGATTAGCTGGTACTAGAAAAGAGGGAGCCGTGGGAGATTATTGAGAAGGGACGCCACAGGACGACAGCTGAATGTAAGGAAGACCCATGTGGGTCTGAGGTCTGGAGGCCCACTAGGATGTAAACTCAGACCAGGCTGACCAGAGTCAAAATGGCCTCAGACACATTGCTTAGGAGACATGGGAATGACCCCAGTGACCCACTTGATATGGAGACTTACGGAGAAGGAAGAGAATGTGGGCTGCAAGGTTGTGCATCCTGGAAGGCGAGAGAGCGGAAGCATGACCGTGGTTTGGTGAGGTTCTGGTGGGCAAATGCATGCTTGGTGGGGTCGTTCTGGAATGCTTCCTGGAGAAGGAGGGAATGCCTATCCCGGAGGGCCTGGTGTTCTCTCCCAGGCTCCTCCTGCATTCCTAGGCCTATAAATTCTCATGGGCAGAGTTCCCACCCCTGCCCCGCAGTGCCAGGGATGTGGTCATGGCTGCATAGTATCCCAGAGACCCACCGAGAACAGCCCAGCCAACTTCCCTGTGATGCCTAGGGGCTGTGAGGTCGTCACGGAGGGGGGAGAGAGCTCTTCTTCCCATGCAGAGTCCGGCTACACAGGAGGCTGACAGTCAAGGCCCCATCAGCGGGCATCAAGGCAGGATGTAGCCGGGCCGCAGTGCAGCTGCCCTTCCAGCTTTAGGAGTCGGAGTATCAATCAGCACCTGCTCCACGACCCTCAGCCCTCCACAGGGCCTCTGTCTCTTACCTACCTCCCATCCTCAAGAAGGAAAGAAAAGAGGGAAAGGGAAAAAAAGGGAAAGAAAATGTACGGAGTCTCTGTAAGCACTTGAGGAAGGAGATGCTGTTCTCAACGGCAAAGGTGTCTGTCCCCAAAGAAGGACCCTCCAGTTCTGGCCCAGTTGGCTTACAGGCTGCAGTGCCACAGGACTGTCCCCGCGACCCCTCCCCGGGGACGCTTCACAGCTGCTTCTTTCCCACGCCCCTCGGACTGCGTGGGAGCTGGACTGTAGGACGAGTCTGGTAAAAGGTATTCGGGGAACCGCTCGCTCGAACCTGGATAAATCAGGACCCCGGGAGGGGGTCCTGTTCTGTTCTCTCATCTCTCCTGGCCAAGTCTCGGGCTCGACCTGACACTCTCCAAGGTGAGGGACTTCAGTGTGGTCGTGGGTGTGAGGAGGCCCCTCCCTCCAGGGGTCAAGAGAGGCCCCAGCCCTGGGTGGAGGTTCTAATAACTAAAGATGATGGGGCGGAAGTACCCCCCACGTCCTCATGAGGAGCTAGCGAAGCCTGCCCACCCACCTCCCTCTGCACTGAAACTTCCTCCACCAAATTATTTTAAAGATAAAATGGGAAGTAATGTATCTCATACAAAGGGCTAAGTTCTGATATTTGGGCTAAATAATGCTAAACATGTCAAGGAAAAAACAGCTATATGATACCCTGGATAAACGTGTTGGTGGGGGGCACCTCGGATGTCTTGAGCATCTCAGAGGGTGGGATTCACTTACACGTGGTGAGTCTCTGCTCAGTGCTGGGCCCACCCTCTGAATGGTGAAGGACTAGGAGGAGTTTGAGCCGAGAGCAGAAGGTGTCCCAGGCTGAAGGAACGGCCTGGCTAAGGGACCAAGTGAAAGAAAGCATTCTACGCAGGCACGGGGAAACACACGGTGAAATTCTATATCAGTCCAGTGGCCGCGGAGGGAGGGAGGGGACAGCTGTACTCCCAAGGCAGGAGAAGCCCCAGCCTGCTCCTGACGGGCTCTTTGGTGCGAGCTTGGGCTTTGTCCAGAGGGCAAGGGGGAGCCCCTGAAACTTTTTAAGCAGAGAGGAGGCACGATCAGATTTGTTCTAGAAATGCAGCGGGGTAGTTTCTTAAGAAGGTAATGTGGCAGCATAGCCTCGTGAAGGACTAGCTGCGTCTTGCTTTCTCCGTTGTGGGCTCCCTGGTGAGGAATGAAAGGTATTTCCACCCCTCTTCCTCCTCACTCCCACCCCAGGAGGGGAGCCAAGCCATTGTATCTTTGAGGCTTCCCTTACCCACAGTGAGGAACACACAGCGGGTTTTGTGTGTTATAAGGCAAAAGAGGAACCCATTGTCAGGCCAGTCTGCCTCTTTGTTTTAGAAGGCTCAGGTCCCGCCCAGGAGTGTTTGTGCTGAGAAGTGAGAAACCAGACCCAGAGAGGTTACGGCAGGTGTGGGGACCTCCGGACCTCTGAGAATAACTGTGAACCCAGGGGAAGGAGGAACTCTCACGGCTACCCTGTTGCCACGCAGCCTGCTGACCTCCCACCCCACGCCAGGCCTACCCTGTGAGCCCATCCCCAGGGTTGGTTCTGAAGGTTGCTGACCGCTGTGCCCAAGTGGGAAGAACCCAGAGCGAGCTCCAACCTAGGACTCGGCATCCTGGCCCACCACGAAGCACCATGTGAGGTGAGGCCCACCCCATGGGCTCTCAGGCTTCATGCTCCTCATCGGTAAAATACGTGCTTTGGACTTGATGTGGCACGTGGCTCCTTCTGGCCTGCACGTTCTATGAGGCCTAAGGACACGCCTGAGTGGCCCAATGGAGCAGAAGGCATTGTCACAGCACAGGGACAGGCACACAAAGCAGCCCGGGGAGGGAGCCAGAACCCCCCAGGGGTCTCGGAGCCCAACATCAGGCCCCGTAACTGGGGCACAGGAGGGCAGAAGCACCTGCTCCCAGGGTCCCTAACAGACTAGGGGCAGCCGCTTGCAGGGAGGCTGACACGGGAAAGACAGAGGACTGTCAGGCTGTCTCCGAAGGGCAGAAAACACCTCCAGGTTCAGAGAAGGAGAACGTGGGAGAAAGGTTGACCGGTCCACGCAGGTGGGCAGTGCAGGTCAGGCCGATAGTTGTCTTGGGGTGGGTCCCCCCGGGGTCCTGCTGGCCTCAGGGCTGTCCCCACTGCTTGAGGGGGGAGTTTCAGCTTTGCCCTCAGGGTTACTTGCCTGAGTTTAGAGAGAAGCGGGAAAGAAGAGCTTAATCAATTAGAAAGTACAGACAAGGTCAAATGGAGATAGCTAGCTACATCTTCTTTCAGCCCCCGGGTCGCAAGGAAACTGAGAGCAGCAGATGTCCCTATAATAAAAAGGCACTTTCCGAGGCTGTGGCTAGTTTTCCATTCTCTTTCTCCAACCAACTCTCCTCTCTCTTCCTTCTCTATTATCCACAAGTCTTCGTTTTGCAGACTGCCTTCCCAGGGCAATGGACTCTCCTGGGGGAAAAGAGAATTAACTGTGTGACCCGTGACCAGACGCCCTGGAGGGTGGGAAAGGGAAGCCCTTAACAGCAGGAGAACTGTAACTAACTTCATGGAGGTTTACAGTCATGGCACACAGGATGTCATTGGAAGGATTGTTATTCACATTTTACAGATGAGCAAAATGAGGTCAAAGGGTAACATGATTTGTCCAAGATCACAGAAGCAGCATGCAGGCGGGAACCTGCCTCCATGCTCTCTCCAACCTCTCTCCAACCTTGGTTCTTCAGCTGTGGCCCTGTAATGAGACTGACCAAAGACACATTAATAAGAGACGGCAAACAGAAAGGTATTCATATGTGTGTCCCCCCAGGTGCACATGGGGGTACCCACCAATGAGTCACCCAGAGGGTTGGATAGACTTGGACTCACGCATCATCTTAGACCACCCAAAGGAGGGGGGACTTCTGGGCGGAAGTGGCAAGTTGTGGGAAGGTGACCAGAAAAAAATGTGGTGGGGGTGTCTAAGTTGTTTATTAGGGTTGGGTTTGCAGGTGTAAGTCGGCGCCTACTCCACTGGAAAGAGTCCTGGAGAGTCTCCACCCATACGGGAGAGGGAGACACGTTTCCAAATGGAAATTGCCTTTATTGATGTAAACTCCTTTACGAGGAAAACGTGTTCCCTGTTTTGGAGCGTTCCCTACACCTACTGGCTCTCCATGGCCTTTAGCTCTAAAGAATCCATAGGCCAGAGACATGCTTGCGGGGACATACTCAAGTTATGTCAGGATTTAAGTCCACATATCTTTGGTTTCTTTGAGTTTGCCTTCCCAGTCTCCTCGAAAATGTTCATTGACCATCTATTTTGTTCCGAACACTCTACTGTGCACCCGAGAGTCAAAGACCAAGGATGCCACGGGCGGCCTCCAGGCACTGCAGTCTGGATGGGGGACGGATGCCCCAAAACCAAGAAATGGAGTGATGTTCCGCGGTGGGGGAGTGGGGAGTGGACATCACAGGGGAGTTCCGGGGGCTGGCCTGCAGTCTGCCCGGCAGAGGCGGGGTCAGCATGCCGGAAGGCTCCAGGGCGTGAAAGCGTTCTGCGCCCTACCATCCCACCTCCTGGGCAGCGATGCTTCCCGCCAACATCCCTGGATGTCAAGATCCACGTGAAGGTCTCGGTGGTGCCCTTCCTCCCAAGGAAGGGGCCGGGGCCTAGGACTCTACCCCCAAGCCCAGCTTCCTGGGGGTTGGCTCCGGCAGTGCCTGAAGTCCTCCTGACAGCCTCAGTCGGATCTTCAGTTTAGCTAAGCTGCTGGGTCCCTTTGGGTTTGATACCATCTAATTGGTTGTGGCTAATCCCATATTAACTCTCCCCGAAGAAGCTAGAGGGCCTCTCCCCACCCTCCCTCACATCCCAGCCCCTACAGAAGCTGCTGTTATCATGTTTATGAGCCTCCGCCACCACCGACAGGCAAATTTGCATATAAATAACCTGCCGGCACGGGAGGCTGCGCGAGGCACCTGGTAACGACTCTGTTTATTACTCAGGAGAGAGAAGCGGAGCAGGAAGGCCTTGTGCTGGGTGGCCCAGTCGGGATGGTTACATTTCCACCTGCTGATTAGCTGAGAAAGAGTCTGTGACCCTCAAACGGCGGAGGAGGAACAGACACGAAACCTCTCAGTTCCTCCCTTTTGGGAAACCCTACACCAGTCTGCTCAGTCACCTGGGACTGGAGGACTCGTCCTTGTCGCCGAGGCTGGCCCTGCCCGAGCATTCCCTTCAGGCAGCCAAGGATGGCCCTGGGCTGGGTGCGGTTCGGAGACGGTATGCAAAGGGAGAGGGGGTCATGTCCTCAAAGAACTGTGGATGGCAGAGGACGTGTCACAGACCTAGTAGGGACGCTGAGCAGACAAGACTTGGAGATGAGGACCTCATACAGTGTGGCTCGGCCGGGAGGTGCTGGACAGAGTCCTTCCACCTGAGAAGGCTCCCAGGCCAGCAGCATCTGGGCGGGTCCTTGAAAAAGAGACCTTGCCCGGGTGCAGAGCAGAGGAAGAAGCATTCCGGGTCAGAGGGAATGAGGTCAGCAAAGGCTTGAAATGAATGCATCGCTAAGTGGATTATCTGCGGGAGGTGGGGTAGGGGCGGGGAATAGGGAGATATAGAGCCGCAGAAGTTGTGGCCCCTTGGGGTGTGCACGTGACTAAGTTGTGACGTCATCTCCTAGACCTCAGGTTTTTGAAGATGGGAGTGACCAAGGTGGGGGGGCAGGTCTATGGGCTAAACCTCCCCCAAAATGTTGGATAGCCTCACAGTTAGCTAAGAAGGCAGGGAGGGATTACCCTTAGTTGGGGTCTGATATCTGTTAACACCCCAGTAAGGCTTAATGCAGATAGGCTCTGTCCCAGAGACTGGGAAACTGGGCATCAGTGTGCATCCGAGTCTTCGAGGACGTAGGGGTGTGGAGCACAGATTCAAAGGACAGGGAGTCTATGATAGGACTGCAGAAGTAAAATTAGGAAAAAAATTCTTCTCTCAACCCAGAAAACCTCCACAATGTTAGTGGGGACAGTTTCCTTATCAAATAAGCATTAAACCAGAATGTGATGCATGTCACAGCTTACCCCCTAAGAGACTTCAAAGACAAAATGGAATCCCCCCGCCCCCCCGCCCGCCGCCCACACCTTATATAGCGTAGGAGAGAAAACCCTTTTTCTCTCTACTCTCCTAGGTTCAGTGGCTGGGTTCAGTTTGTAGCTAACTGATAAAAGGCAGATTAACCAGAGAATAAAAATGGTTTTAATTACACACACTTGCACACGGGAGTTCACTAAGAAAAACGTGGCTCAAAAAGGAAGCCAGAATTTAGGGACTTATTTTAGGCTAGACAAAGAAAAACGGGCTTGGGGCTTGGCAGGGGGGAGGAAAGTTACGGGAAGGTGACCAGAAAACTTACGGCAAACAAGGCTTGCTCAGTAGGGATTGTCACACAGATTGAAGTCTGTGCCTTTTCCTTTGATAAGAGCTGTTAAGATTCTCCTCCTCCTGCTGCAGGAGACGGAAACACTTGTACACATGGAAATTTCCTTTATTGATGTCAAGTTTCTTGACAAAACGGAAACTCGTGCTCTGATGTTAGAGCTTTTCTGGCTTCTGCTGTTCCGTAGTGGCCTTCGCTCCCAATAATCCTTTGGCCAGAGGGGCGTCCTTTGGGGTGGCACGTTCTGGTCCCCTTCAGTAGCCCGGCGGGTACAGCCCATTATACACACATCCCTTGTTTATATACCACAATAGACAAGAGCTCATCCTCAAACAAGAGGTCTTAACAGCACCATTTGTCACATATGTTTCATCTTGCCTCTACGTGGTAACTGGGCAACCATCTGCATTAGCTTCTTGGCTTTATCCAGAAGAAAAACAAACGCATAATTTGCAACCAGAGGTAGTTCTGCAAATGGGAGCAAGGCACCCACCAAAGTTAGGCTCCTGCCCTCCCACAGGAACTCAAACAGAGGGGCTCTATTTTCCTAGATGTTTGCATTTCGGAAAGGTGGCTCTCAGGTCTTTGAGGAAATGCTTGAGCTCTGAGACCAGCAGGAGACAGATCTAGCCATTATAAAGATTTCCATGCATTTGAAAAGGACACAGAAAACACTCTGAAAGAAAAGCGAGAGGAGGAAGACGGCTTCTCCTTATTTTCTTTTTATTTATTTTTATTTTATTTATTTATTTGACAGAGAGAGAGAGAGAGAGATCACAAGTAGGCAGAGAGGCTGACAGATTGAGAGGGGGAAGCAGGGTTCCAGCTGAGCAGAGAGCCCGATGTGGGGCTTGATCTCAGGACCCTGAGATCATGAGCCGAAGGTAGAGACTTAACCCACTGAGCCACCCAGGCGCCCCTCTTTCCTTATTTTCAACAGGGAGAATTAAGCCTCCCATTTTAATTTATATTCACACTTTCCGGACCAATAGGTTCAAGAGTAGGTGGGGCCTCCCTGGAGCAAGCACCGACGACCGCCTCCGCCTCGTCAGGTTCAAATCCCACCTCTGCCTCGTGCCCCCCCTGGTGGACGCATCAATTCTCCTCACTTTGAAATGCAGGTTAGAATTGCCACCTCATAAATTCATGAGGAATAAACGAGGTAACATTGTAAAATCACCTGGGGCACAGTGGGCATTACGAAATACTCTCCTTTTAAATTAAAATGTATGCTATCCGGGGCGCCTGGGTGGCTCAGTGGGTTAATGCCTCTGCCTTCGGCTCAGGTCATGATCCCAGGGTCCTGGGATCAAGCCCCGTATCAGGCTCTCTGCTCAGCAGGGAGCCTGCTTCCTCCTCTCTCTCTCTGCCTGCCTCTCTGCCTACTTGTGATCTCTGTCAAATAAATAATAAATAAAATCTTAAAAAAAAAATGTTTGCTATCCTGAGGATTGGAAGGGTGGGGTGAAGAGCGGGTCGTTCACCAAATCCCAAAGCACCGAACCCGAGGGCATTGAGGGTACCCGTCCGCTGACCAGCTGGGCACAAATTCGGGGAGCTCATTCCCCTAAGGGGTGTCACAGTCTGAAAATGTAGATGGGTTACGGAAGGGTTTAGGACACTCATGAATGCCGATTCCAAAGGGGCTGTTAGGAGCGTGGCAGGTGTTGGGCCATGATCCTAACTCTGAGGTTGACAGCTTCTAGGGCAAAGCCTTTCCCATAGTCTTGGCAACACTGTCACAAGCAAGCTCTGGCCAGACTGATGTATCACGGGTTTGGACTTAGAGGATAATTCTTCTATTTCTGTGCTCCACCGCTCACAGGTCCCCCAAATCCCCCAGGATGACAGGCTGCGTTGGCAGTGGGACGGTCTCTCCTGCTCCCCGGCCCCTTCGGCCATGAAGCCCGAAGCAGGACCCCTGCCCACCTGTGCTCCAGAAGGGCCCCGTCCCTTGAGATGGGGGAGGAGGGCGCAGCACAGCCGTTGTGGTCAAATTCATATCCCTCTTCAGTCTCTGGCCCCCTGCCCCTTTTGCATCTGTGGGGGCTGCCTTCGTGTTACCATGGCAACTGGATTCCCAGGGAGGCGGCCATCTTGGGACAGACATGCAGCCCCAAGATGAGGCCGCTGGAGAGAGAGGAAGGGAGTATCCCGCAGGGAAACCGCACTGTCTGGGCTTTGGACTGTTTGAGGCTGGGGAGAGGTTGAGAAGAGACGTAGGCCTTGGTGGCCCACTGCTCTGGGGCTTTTCCCAGCTTGCTTTGGTGAGGGCAACCCCCCTTGCCAGCACCCGGAAAGAGTGTGGAGGCTGAGAGGAGGAGAGACCCCCTCTTCCCTCCCATCTTCCCAACTGCCCTCTCGGAGCGAGAACGTGGCTAGTGTAGGCCCGGCCCTGCACACTGGGTGGTAAAGTTGGGCGGGGGGCTGGGAAGGAGAGGAGCCGAGTGACAGCAGGGGGTAGGTTTTCATGGGGGGGGCGCGCGGCTGGCGGTGATGGGATCAGGCAGGGTGATGGAGGTGTCAGAGCCCACAGGGAGGGCTGGAGCAGAGCTAAGCCGCACTGGGGTGGGTGGTGTGATTTACCGGGGGCTCAGGAGGGATTGAAGCGGGCGACAAAGGATTTGCTGCAGAGCCCAGCGCCCTGATGGAGGACTGGACGTCGTGATGCCCAGGCCAAGATTGCCAGCGCAGGGACGGGGCGGAGGCTGATGAAGCACCTTGTCAGGCAGGACTGGCGGGACTCGTGCTCCAGGGACCGAGCTGTGGGCTGAGCCCATCCGTCTCTGCCGAAGGCGCGGTGACAGAGCCTGCTGGCCGAGGGCCGGCCAGCAGGCGGGCCCAGAAGCACAGAGCTGGCCCCAGAATGCAGCCCCCCAGCACATTTCGCCCTTAATGTTCAAACCAATTCCAGGGCAGCTTTTCTCCGGAAAAGGAAGCGTGGTTCAAAGAGAACATAATGAATTGGCTGAAATAAATAGCCGATTAGTTGCAGATAACACCAGAAGCTGCAGAGCACAGGGGACAGCCAGAGGCCCGGGCATCCGCCTCCCCGGTGCTGGACACAGCCCGCCTCCAGCCCGAAAGCGGGTCCCGAAGCCCGAAGGCTCAGAGAGCAGCCCTTTGCTGCTAGGACAGCCCCCCTGGCCATCACCGAGGGGCCTGGCCTGCTGGGGAGAAAACACGGTGTATAGAAACAGCACATGGGGGGGATGGAATCCAGGCTCTCGACCCGCCAACTTAGACCCCCTCAATGAACTCTCTGAAAAAGGAGATAAAATTAAACTAATATCTGCCCTGAATGCTCCCTGGGCCTTTTCGAGAATCCAATGAGAAAATGCTGGCATCTGTTATTCATTAGACATGGACCCCCCCTAGGGGAAGGGGGTCTGTTTTGCTCATTTTTGGACCCCCCCCCCCGCCTGTAACCTAACGCTTGGCACAAGTATCTGTTGAATGTTCTTGAATAAAGGTGGACCATTCACGACCCCAGTGGTACCCCCCCGGTCCTTCCCAGGTGGACTGGGCACCAAAGAGCTGGGGGTCCAGTCTGGGGACATTTGGTTGTGACACCGCTGGAAAGCCAACCTCAAATGATGTTGGGATCGGCCCTCATGGTGAGTTAGCCATCGCTCTGTCTGCCCAGGAGACAGAGGATGGGGAGTTATTTAAAATTTGATGGAGAAGGTGGGCCATGAACTAGATTTGCCTTCTGCAGTCCAGGAGCCTCACATCGAGAACAGAACTGGGCTCTACCCCCCGGGAGCTCCTCTCTCCTGTTCTTTTCCAGCTTTCTGCTTCGGAAGCACAGATGGGGAGGGACGGGGTCATTTTGTGACCTCCACCTGCTTTTCAGTCTGATACTTGGAGGCCACACAATGTATCAATCATCTTAAGCTGCAGACGCACTCCACATTAATTATAATTTGGAATAACTGGGAGTTGAGTTAAGTGGCAGTTGACTAGTTGACATGTTTTGTAGACACGTAATCAAACATTTATTAATTTTGATTTTGCAGTTTTCTTTTGGTGTCGTGGGGCCAATCAGCTCTCTTTTCAGGTACCAGACGCTTCTGGAGGTCCTTCACTTCAGAGGACCCCGGCACCCAAGAGGCCGGGGAAAGGGGGGACTGTCTGGGTGCCGGGACACCCTATGCTCCCCTAGAAAGGGGAGAAGCACCACAGCCTGTGGCTTTGGCATTTTTGTAGGAAATAGGACACATGCCTCCGGGCCTATATGCTGTGTGACTCTGGGCAAGCTGTGTGACTTGTCTGGGCTTTAACTTGGAAGCCCTTGAAATAGGGTTTGAGAAACAGGGGTGGAGGCTACAGGCCTAGGGTGGTCACTGGGCCTTCTCTCCCCCAGATCAGAAGATGCGACTATGAACCTGTTGTGGGGGCTCAAGGCAGAGTGGTCTGGACAGCTGCAAGATAAGCTAAACACGGGGCATATGTGTGGCTCAGTGGGTTAAGCCTCTGCCTTAGGCTCAGATCATGATCTCAGGGTCCTGGGATCGAGCCCCGCATCGGGATCTCTGCTCAGCGGGGAGCCTACTTCTCCCTCTGCCTCTGCTGCTCCCCCTGCTTGTTCTCTCCTCTCTCTCTCTCTCTCTCGGTCTGTAATAAATAAATCAAATCTTTAAAAAAAAGAAAAGAGGGGCGCCTGGGTGGCTCAGTGGGTTAAGCCTCTGCCTTTGGCTCAGGTCATGATCTCAGGGTCCTGGGATCGAGCCCCGCATTGGGCTCTCTGCTCAGCAGGGAGCCTGCTTCCCTTCCTCTCTCTCCGCCTGCCTCTCTGCCTACTTGTGGTCTCTCTCTCTGTCAAATAAATAAATAAAATCTTCAAAAAAAAAAAAAAAGAAAAGAAAAGGAAGGAAGGAAGGTGAGCTAAACAAGCCTGCTTCCCTGGGGAGACAGAGACCCTGTGGGGGGAGCGTCAGGAGATGGTACAACGGAACTGGGGTCTGTCTATACCCTTTTTAGTCTCCAATGACCCTCACCAGTCATTTTATATAATTATTACCCTGCTTCCTGTCAGTCTGCACACAAAGGACCTGGCAAGTTGGGGCTCTGGTAATGCAGTGTCTTCTCTCTGACAGCAACTACATGTGGCTTTTCCACACCACAGCCCATTCTGCAATTCTCTGCAACCAACCGCATGTCCTATAATTCAACCCTATTGTGACGCTAACCACCCAGAGCTAGCGTCAGACCCCGCAGGTTTCAGGACTCAGTCCCGCGAGACTGTCCCTACTTCTAACACCAGTCACAAAAGACCTGGGGGCCACCTGTCCTTGTGACTGACCTGCTAGAAATCAGGGGTTCTCACAACCTCGTCTCGGGTGCAATAATTCCACAGAATGACTCACAGAACTTGGAAAAATGCTTTATTTATGTTCACCAGTTTAGAAAGAACAGAGCCAAATGGCAGAGATGCTCAGCACAAGGTCTGGGAGAGGGGCGGGGAGGCCGAGCTTCTGTGCCCCCTCGCCCCCCATTTTCCCAGCACATCAATGTGCTCGCCAACCCGGAAGCTCTCCAAATCCTGATGGTTAGGGGTTTTTATTATTTTTGTAAAGATTTTATTTATTTATTTGAGAAAGAGGGAGACAGAAACAGCAAGAGAGAGCACAAGCAGGGAGGAGTGGGAGAAGACGACTCCCCTGTTGAGCAGAGAGCCCGATGCCGGACTAGATCCCAGCACCTTGGGATCATGACCTGAGCCGAAGGCAGATGCTTAACCCATTGAGCCACCCAGGCGCCCCTGGTTAGGGCTTTTTATGGAGGTTTCAGGATGGAGGCATGACTGAGTAGATCAATCGCTGTTGGTGATTGGAACTCAGCCTCCAGTCCCTCTCCCCGTCCCGGATTGAAAGTGGTGACCCTCTAATCCGGTCTTGGGCTTTCTGGTCACTAGCCCCCATCCTAAAGCTGTCTGGCCCCCCATACACATTCCAACCCAGCTGGAGGCATCGCGTCAGCACACAGCACATACACTCTTATCACTCAGGAGATTCCAAGGGCTTTAGGAGCTGTTGGCCAGGAACCCTGGACAAAGGCCAGAGGTTTTCATTTTATTTTATCTCACAGTCTTTTTTATTATACCACAAGCAACTTGCAGCGTTATCCTGCAGCCCTCAGAGGGAGGACAAAGTGTGGGCCTAGCTTGGGTTTCTCAAACATCCCTGCAATGCACATTGTGGGGCCACCAGGCAGACCCCTGGGTTTTTTCCCAGATATTTTCTAAGCCGGCTTCGTCCTGCACGTCATCTGGTGAGTCAAGCCTGAAGATAAAAGACCTAGAGAGACATAAAGGAGAATAAAGATACTCTCCTGTCCCCTTTGAGCCCCTTTCTCAAGGACCTGAGTGTCCGTCCCCCTCTGTTTCCATGTTTCAGGAGCAGGACCTGCTCGTTCTCTGACAAGTAACACAGCTAATCCCAGTTTTCCCCTGGCCTGGACGTCATGATGGGGACTTCCCTTCCTCCCTTCCCACCCAAACATGCAAAGACCCCGTCTCCCCAGAGTGTGGAGAGGACAGAACAAGCTTCTGGGAGTGTGTGGACAGAGAGATGAAAACAAACTTGGCCCTTGGCGATTTTCCTCTCTGGGTTTTATAAGCCAGTGCAGTTTCTGAGTGAATTCGGATCCATGTGGGTCCTGATTCATTTGCGCACTGGGGAATGCTTTGTGCATCAGAGAGATGGAGATCCCAGGGGACGCTTTTCGTTGATTTAACAAATCCCTTTCAAGCTTTTATTTTTTCATTAGGAAGCAGAAGTTGCTTGTTCCCAAACTACACACGTACACACAGGCACATACACCCCTCCCCCACTGGCTTCAAATTCTCTACCTCTCCAGGCCCTGCAGCCTGGAATGCCCCATGAACCGAGAGTTAGGGGACACTTTTCCATCTCTAGCTCCTGCTGAGAAACAGCCCAGGAAAGAAGTCTAGGAAGAATTTGCAGGCACTGGGTGGAAGGAGGCGGGTGCCCTCCTGCCCGGGGAGGCTGGCACCCGGCAACCTCACGACGGTGGTGGCTCCAGGTCCAAATCTCAAGCCTGGGTTCAATTTCAGTTTGGTGGGAGGGCCCTGGGCTAAGAACAAAGACCCAAAGAGGGCGGGGGAGCCCCGAAACACATTCATGTCTTATGTCCTGAGTGGACCTGAGCGTGCTGTCCTGTGACAGTCTCGTCCTGACTGTCTAGGTGAACGTGCTCTGTGCACGTCCCGCTGTGGGAGAATGAACTTGGCCGGGAGGGGAGGAAGGCAGGATGCTGGGAAGGTCTCGCCTCTGAGGCCTGGACCGCACAGAGAAGAATAGCACTTCCATCGCCCAGCAAGCCACAGAGCGAGGTCCCTCTACTTTCTGCATCAGAAGGGAAGGAGTCAGAGCAGCTTTGACGGGTTTTCAAATTGGTGGGTGTGAAAACACACCCAGACCTTGGGCTGTGAAATGTGTCATTTTCATCTGAGCAGTGTGTACCCACTGACCTCATATCGTCCCCAAAGCTGGGGGGCTTCCTCACCTTCTCCCCGCAGTCTAATCTGCATCTGATTTGCTGGCAGACCTCAGACCCACTGGCATCTCTTGGAGCCATTTCCTTCCACTTAGAAGTAAAGGGTGATTCTAGGGAGCCAGGCTGATGGGAACAGCATTCACCCCGGTGGCCGGCACTCCTTCCGTCTTGCCCTTTTAGGACCTCGCCTAGCAAACACGGAGGTCCCTAGCGCGCCGAGATTTCCAGGCTGCCTCTGCGGCACCCACAATTCAATCACACAACCTGTCTGTGAGCATAAAAACAGATTTTCTCTTCTAATGACTCCCTTAACTGAGCTGATGGCTGCCCTCCCTCAGGGCCCTTCGGGCAAGAGTGCGGGAGAAAGATGGCCCTCTTGCCTCTGTATCCCTCGGCCCCTCCTCCCTGCCGTCTCTTCGAAGCAGAGGTGCCCAGATGGACACGTTCCTTGAATGGGCCTAGAGCGGGGAAGTGGAGAGAATGCGCTGAGCGACAGGAGGTGGGCTGCGTGGTCCCCACGGGGCTCTCCCTCTCCTGCCAGCCCCATCTCGGTTCCATTAACCTTGCTCCGTGTGCGCTGTGTTAATGGGCTGAGAAGGACAGATCACCCTGCCAGCCTGCCGAGAGGAGGGGCTGTGACTTGTTGCCAACCTTTTATCAGCTGGGAGGGCAGGGCTCAGGGCCCAGGCAGATCCTGGCTTGTGTCCTGGCTCCCTGCTGCACCTCGGATCCCTGCCCCAGGACCATGTGAAGGGCAGCCCAATGCTGATGGGGCTGGAGAGAAAAGCCCTCCCCTGGTCTCAGCGCCCCTTGTCAACACCTGGGGAGATTCAATAATGTCAACTCGCTAAGGGCAGTAGGAGTCTTGGAGGGGGAATCCCTTGATCGACGCTCCCACTTCTGCTGAGTGGATCTCATCATTCGCTCGACACTTGCGAGGAAGAGGAGACTGTGGGGTAAGGCTTCACAGAAGCAGTGGGACAAGCCATGTGGCAAGGTGAATGTCACAGGCTTGTGTTGTGCAGAGACCCAGCATGGGTGGGGCCTCCAGTGTCCCGAGTTGGAGATTTCTCCTTGCCATGTTTTTCGGAGCCATCTCTGAGAGTGGGGCTAGACCCAGCCTTGTTAACTGAGGCCGGGTCACCGTCTCAGTGGACAAGGAAAGAATAAAGCCATTGGCACCGGCCGGAGAAGTGAGAAGCCACAGAAGAAAAGGCAGGGAGAATCTGGAAAGAAGAGCCACCAGCATGGGCCATCATGGGGCTTCAGAAACCACACCCTGAGAGCTACCCTACAGCCCCTCACCTCTCCTCATCTTCCTGTGTAAGCCCCATGCCCCAGCTCCTGTCCTGGGATATTACCATGAATAACCCTGTAGTCAGTCTCCATGTTCTAGATGGGCTCTGGATAAGCTGGGGAAATAGCCCGGGGCTTCCCAAATTTACCTGATTCAAAGACACATGGCCAGTCTGTTAAACCTGCAGATTCCTGGGTTCTTTCCCGGACCAAGGAACAGAGTCTCTAGGAGGGATCAGTATATGCGCTTTTCACAAACACCCAGAGGGGTCTTCCAGCAGGTCTGGGAAACACTGGCTTACGCTCATCCTCCTTCGTCCATCCATGCGAGTCAGCGGAGTTGAATGCGTAAAACCACATTGCTTCAAAAAGAGGGGGAGATGCCCATGTAGGGGCGCAGCTGGGCAAAAAAAAGGAAGTTGCACGCATTTCTGACCCCGTCCGTTCCTCCCCAGCTTCAAGGCAGGATAGTCCAACAGTCGGAGCAGTATCCCCCGGGATCGATACGATACCCGTGACGCTCCCATTACCAGGAATTCACTGCTGCTGGCCTCCCGTCTTCTGTGGTGGGAAAGAGGAACACTCCAGTTCTGTACTAACTCCACTTGCCACTGTATTTCATTTTCTTCTTCTTCGGTGGTAATAGAATTTTTAGCAGAACACGTAACAGCCCGAATAAAGAATACATTCCCAGCCTCCCTTGCAGCTGTAGGTGGCCACACAACTAAGCTGCGGTCAGTGGGATGTGAGCGAAAGTCATGTGTGCAACTTATGGATCCAGACTCATGGAAAAGGGGGGTGCCCTGCCCTCCCCCTTTCTCCCTTCCTGGTTGGGACACAGAGCCGTGGGGAGGCATCTTGGCTCATACGAGCAAGGGTATATCAGTCAGGGTTCTCCAGAGCAACAGAACCAATAGGGTGTGTGTTTGTATCTACATACACACGTATATGAGAACACACATATGTGTATAGATGGACATGTGTACATGTGTGTATACATATAATTAACATACATGCTTGCATATGCATACATATACTATATATTTACTTATATATATGAATAGACACACCCATAAAGAGATTTATTCTAAGGAATCGACGGGTGCAACTCTGGAGGTTGTTGACAAGTCCCAGGACCTACAGCCCGCAGGCCGGAGCCCCAAGAGTGGAGGGGTTCCCGGCTGAGTCTGCAGGCCCCAGATCCGGGAGAGCTGACGGCGTGCTTCTAGTCCGAAGGCTGGCAAGTTCGAGGCCCAGGAAAAGCAGTGCTTCGGTTCAGGTCTGAAGGCAGGAGAGGACCAATGCCCCAGCACAAAGGCAGTCGGGCCGGCAGGAGGGATGCCCTCTTACTGCAGGGAAGGTCAGCCTTTTGTTCCTAGTCAGGCCTGCCGCGGAGTGGAGGAGGCCCGCCCACGTTAGGAAGGGCAACCCGCTCTACTCAGGCTACCAAATTAAATGCTGAAGTTATCTGAAAGCACAGACACACCCAGAATAACCGTCGACCAAATATGTGGGCACCCCATGGCCCGATCAAGTTGACGCATCAGATTAACCATCACCAAGGGCGACTTTAGGCCTGCAGGAGAACAAGACGAAAAGGGCCTGGGTCCCTACACGGTGACACCCCCATACCAGCTCTGTGGTGGGAGACGGAAACAAACTGTCTTGTACAAGCCATGGTCACTTTGGACTTTGTTATAGCACACTGTAGCTGACCCTGGATCTTAACTATGGGATCTCAGCGTAATTTCCACCCAAGAAAGCAGCTGTTCCACTTTTATGGTGAGATTCAACCGTCCCTAGAAAGTTCCCCCACACGCCTCCTGTCCAGGAAGTGCCTGACCTGCACTTCCTGGTCCTTGTTCCAAGGGGCGGGAGACTGGAAAGAGGAGTTGCCTCCTATGGGATATTCAATGACATGCTAGCATATTCTATTACCAGCAGATTTTTTAAAAAACCTTTCCTATATTTAACAGTTATTTTCAGTAATAATCATGAAATGAAACTAATAATAAAGTACAGAAAAGACACACAAAGAGTAAAAATGTTCTTATATCAAATTATATATATATATATATATAAAATCATATATATAATCAGTCTAATAAAGAAATAATAATATTTTAGGTAAATAATTTTCTAATAATTAATAAGTGAATTTTAATAAAACCCAAACATTTGCAAATGGTGCAATTTAGGCCATACTAAATTGCACCAATGATGTTACATTTTATCTTTTGGAATGATTCTTTATCTTTAAAATCGTGAGCAATTAATATTTTTTAAAGAATAATAAATTTGAATTTTAAAGCTATTTTTTAATTAAGCAAAATATTTCATCTCTTAAAAAAAAGAATGGATCAAAGGATTTAGGAAATTTTCATCGTTGTCATCATTACTGGCAACAGTGGCATTATATTTTGTCAACAAGTATCGGCTAAGATATTTTTCCCATGCCCAGTGCTATTCTAGGCCTGGACAATGAGCAGGGAACAAAACAGAAATCCCTGCCTTCACAGAGCTCAGTTCTGATGGGAGAGACATGGGCAAATATGGGAGTGAAAAGTGCCGAGAAGAAAACTACGTCAGATTGAGGAGGTGGGTGGTGACAGGGGTATTGTTTCCTCCAGGGGAGGAGGGGCGGGGAGGTCTCTGTGAAGACGGGGCATGGCATACGAGCCTTGGACCCCATTTCCTACCTCTCCAGCTCAGGTCAGGCCCCCTGGAATCCAAGACCACAGGCCCTGAGCTGAGCACCTGTTAGCAGGAGTAATGAGCACAAGGGGACCTTCGTGAACCCCAGGGCCTGACTACCTCTGAGTTCAGACACACGTTGCGGGGAGACGGTGCAGAGGGAAGAGACAGCCCCTGCCTTCAAGGGCAAGGGCAAGCACAGGAGGGAGGGCATAAGGCACGCACACGGGAGCAGAGGAGCAAACACTAATTAGCGTGATGCAGACCGTCCATCTGTCAGGCAGGCTGCCTGGGCGAAGGGGGAGCATCGGCGGTGTCTATGGTGATTCCACATCCAAGCACAGGCCACATGTCACAGGCTTCCTCGTTCAGGAAGTCAAGAAATGGTCCCACTAACCTGAATGCCCAAATCTCAAGGCTCCGAGCTCCCAGCTGTGCAGTGGCACAAAGGTCAGTCTCTTAGGGTGCCACTGCTCCCCTAGAGCGCTGAGACTCTACGGGGTAGTCCCACGTGGGCTCAGAGCCACTCTGGCCTTGTTCTCTGCACCCACCACCCAAGTGCCAGGGCCAGCAGCACCCCGAGGCATTATGTCCTGGGCTTCTTTCTACTGTGAGTACCTTGATACGGCCAAGTCCACTGACACTGTAGTGAAGGCCTAGGCCGGAGACCGGGAAGGCGGCCCCTGATTTTGCCAGCACTGGGGAAGCCGAAACTCAGTACTGAAGCTCTCACCAAGTGAGAAGGGAAATGCTCCCAGCACAGAGAGGAGGACATCTGTTCTCCAGTTAGTCAGGCAGCAATTCCGCTCCCGTGGACAGGGGCAGGGGACGGCCTCCACCATGGCCCCCATCCTGGGTGGCCGTGCCAGAGCTCACAGTCCAGTCCAGAACAGGCCCTCCCCGATGCGCCACCCGCTCCTGCTTCTCCCCCAGTGGCAACGCTGACTTTGCAAACAGGGCGAACGTGTCTGCTCGCTCAGTCTCGGGCGGTCACACGGCAAGGGTTCGGGAGCTCCCACGGGCTATGGATATTTCCGTTCAAGGGCACACATAGCTCCTTTATCTCAAATCACACACGTCAGCAAGGGGCTGGGGCAGGAAGATCGAAGCGTTAACCCTCCCCTCTACGGTGCAGGACCGGAGCCTGGGTCTGACTCACCGTTCCCGAACCTTTCTCACTCGGGTGAGTTCCTTGAGTGCCCCTGACATTCTCTCACGTGATCTGCTTTCCTTTTTCTCATCCCGCACATGGCTCCCTCTGGCTCCCCCGTCCATTGGCCAAGTTTGCCTCCATCCTCCTAGAGTAGACGAGATTTGTCCTCAAATCCCTGGAAGGTCCTGGCCTTTCACATACATGTTGGGAGAGCCCCAGCCCCTGCCTCCCCCCAACAAGTCCAATGGTCAGAAACACTCACCTCCAATACGAGGGGCGGTGGCACCGCATCCCAGCCGAGGCCAAGATGCTCAGAATGTCCCGTTGCCCATGATGTGCATTTAGCTCACAAAGGGGAAAGTCTCCACAGCGGGCGCTACCATCTTGAAAAACAAAACGCCTTTAGGAACAATCATTTGAATATACTCTGGCACGTGCACACAGTGCCCTGCAGCTGTAAAAAAAGAAAGACAAAATCACTATGAATTGATAAGGAGTGATTTCCAGATGTTATGGTGTGGGAAAGCCAGAGCGCACGAGAGGGTATGTGGAATGCTATCTTTTGCGGGAGAAATAAAGGAAAATAAGAAAATGTACACATATCAGTTTAGGATTGTAAAAGAAATGCAGGAATGTTAAACCAGAAAATAATGAGGTTGATTATCTGCAAGAAATGGGAAGGAATGGTGCTAGAGATGGAATATTTGTCCCTCCCCAGCCGGACTTCGTATGTTGAAACCTAATCCCCAACAGGATGGTGTTAGGAAGCAGGGCCTCTGGGAAGGGATGAGGCCATGGGCACGGAGCCCTCAAGATTGGGAAAACCCAACAAAAAAGACCCACAGTCTATGAACCAGGAAGCAGGCTCTCACCACACACCAAAATCTGGTGGAGCCTCGATCTTGGACATCCAGGCTCCAGAACTGGGAGAACTAAATTTCTGTTGTCTGTAAGCCATGCGGCCCGTGGGATCCTGTTAGAACAGCCTGATCGGACTAGACAGATGGGGTAGAAGCAGGTTATGGGAGAAAACGGTATCTTAGAGTGTATCTTTTTTTTTTCAATAGTTTTGACTTTTGTAAGCATGTCCATAGTCTATACATTCCAAAAATAAATTAAAATGAGTAAGAATGGGGAGAAAGTGAAAGACAGAAACAAGTGAACCTAATTAAATTTCAATATAATTCTATTTCAATACAATTACGAGGATCATAACCACACTGAAGGGGGAAAAGAGAGAAAGAACTAATCCCAGTAACTTATAAAAGCAGTTTTTGACTATTTACCCTCAGTCTGGGGCAGGATAGGGTGTGTGCGTGCACACACGTGTGTGTTGGGGTGTGTTTTGGGGTGTGTTTTAGGGGTAAAGAGCCACAATATATGTAACTTACCACAAATGGTTCAGAAAAAGATGATGGGTAAGCATATATACAGATAAAACTATGTGTGTATATAGTATATATAGAGATATATGTGTATTTATATACATACATTATCTATGTATAATATATTATACACATGTATGGGTGTATATGTATATATACATATATGTATGTGTATATATAGACAATATATACATAATTACATCTCTGTATAAATATATATATATAGAGAGAGAGAGAATAAAGAATGAAGTAGATAGAGTAAACTGTCAACAATAGGCAAATCTGGGGTGCCTGGGAGGCTCAGGCAAGTTAAGCATCCAACTCTTGGTTTCGGCTCGGGGTCATGAGATCAAGCCCCGTGTCAGGCTCTGTGCTCAGCACAGTCTTCTCCTTGAGAGTCGTTTCCCCCTCCTTCTCCCTCTCCCTCTGCTCCTCCCCCTGTGCACTCGTGCTTTCTCTCTCTCTCAAATAAATCAATACATAAAATCTTAAAAAAAAAACAAACAACTGTTAACTCTAGGGAGAGGAGGGTTAGCTTTCTATTAAAAATAAACTACAATAGGTAAATCTGTGCAAAGTGTATAAGTGGATGTTCTTTGTATTATTTTTAGGTTTGCGACTTTTGTGAGTTTGAAATTCTTTCCAAATAAAACGCTTAAAAATACCCTTATATTTGCTTTGCACCTGACTTTTTTTTTGGCATGCTCCACGGCGCTGGTCCTTCTCATCCTCCCAGCAACCCCAAGAGGAGGCAGGACACGCAATGTTATGCTGTGTCCCATTTTACAAATGAGGAAGTGGAGGCAAGAGGGTGCTGAGGGACCGGCCAAGTAGGACCTCCTCAAACGGGGCGGGTGGCTCCCCCCCAGGGGTCAGGCGTGGGGTTCCTCCTCTGACAGCCACAGGCATTCTCCCACCTTATCAGAATCCATTACGGTCCCTGCTCGTAATCTCTCTGGGAGGTAATGAGTTCCATAATTCTATTTCCATGAGTTTATTACTCAGGCTTTTGAAATCCAACGCGGGAGTCCGCTTCTTCTCTGAACCACCGGCCCCAGCGTCCCCTCCCGCCGCACTTTAGCAGGGCCTCATTTGTTCTCCCCCCAGGGCTGGGATACACACTTCAGAACGGCTTGCATATTCTGTCCTTAGGTCCTATTTGTTTCTGTGTGTCTCCCTAAAGGGCAGGGACCAAGTATTGTTCCTCTGACCCTCAGCCCCCAGCTCTGGGCCCGGCCCTGAATGCCGGCTCGGTAAGTGGCTGTGGTGATGAATGAAACCTCCTCTTATTTGACCCAAACTCACCTCAATCAAGTCTCAAAGTGAGCCTTTCATCGTGGAATTGGAATTAAGTAGGATTCATGTTAACACTATCTTGGCCGGCCTACCTCACCGGCTCCTTTCTCTTTCCTGCAGGGGGTTACAGATTAAGGGTAAGTTCAGGCCGTAGGGACACAGGATGGGGTCCCCTTCTCCCCCAGATATAGTAAGGAAGAGCTTCCTAGTGAAAGTGGTCTAGAGGGGAACAGAAAGCATCAAGTTCAAGGCATGGAGTGGACAGAGGAGTAGAAGTCTAAGGGGGGTGAGTAGGAGCCTACCACTGCCTGAGTCCGGGTTCCGCATGAGTCCAGGCTTCAGCCCCGAGGGAAGTGGGAATTTTGGTGGGACAACATTTAACACAGTCTAGGTGACCGCCTCCTGCACACAAGCAGCCTAGAAAGTAGCCCAAGGGAGACACACTGCACACCCATCTCAGGGAACGTGAAGGATCCCTGCTTTCCTGAGTCAGCATGCACGGGGGATGGGGGGTATGGTCTGTGGTCTTCCCAGCAGAGCTCTGTACGGAGTGTGAGAAGGTAGAACTTCCAAAAAAAAAAAAAAAACAAAAAAAACCTGGATTTGAGATAAGGCTAAAATCTTATTTGAAAGGATTTGCTTTCGATTTCATTTTTTAAAATGCATTTTTAATAACAAGACTTTTCAATCAAAAAGGGGTATTTGACTGCTTGGAACAGCAGTGGGCTCTCCCTCAATGGAATTTGGATCTTTTCCTAAACCCACTTCCTTTGATTCTGCCAGCTCAGATCTGTCTTTAGTCAGTAACCCACAAAGCCTGTCATCAGCCGAGTGGAAGAAATTCAGTTAGGAGCGTCCCTAAGTACATCTCCGGACCCATCCCTGTAAGGCAAGAGAGTAAGTTCCCACTCACGGGGCACGAGCTAGTGACATCACTTTAAAGAAACTTTAAATGTTGGAGGGGAATGGACCCTGGGTCATATGGGCCCAGCTGTCCTCTCACAGCACTGAGACCCATAGGGCCAATTTTCTGGACCACCCATGGGGATGGACACGTTCCCGCCCCCATGGCTGACCTGTTCTTCTTCTCATTGAGCAGGATGCCGGACATTCCTGGTTTTCTGGATCATGGAAGAAGCAATGAGCACTCCAATCTGATAGGCAAGTTCAGGGACTCTTGGATTAACACTCCAAAGGAAGCCAGGGAGACCAGAGGAACAGCTAACCCTTGGGGCTGGGCTGCTCTGAGTCAGTCTTGGTTGGGCCATGGAAGTCAGTCGAAGTTCAGAGAGCTGGAAGCCTCAGACCTCGAACAGATCTGAGTTAGACACAGCAGTTCTGCTCGTATCCCTCTAGTTCAGAAGAGGGAGCCGTGATCCAGGCCTCCGGGGAGAGCAACAGTGTCCACGTGGCGGAGCGGCCAGGGACAGGAGATGGCGGCAGGGCCAAAAACAGCCTGCAGGACTTGGGAGAACCTGACCAGGGCGGGAGCCTGGTTTTCCGCGAGCTGTGGCTAGCAACCCTAAGGAGAGGGTGGGAGATGGGGTGAGGGTCGTACCAAGATTGGGCCAAGTCAGCCTCTTCGCTCATGGGTACAAACGTGTGACATGTTCAGTTCAGTGTTTTCCTATAAATGTTCCAATCCTAGCAGAGTTTAGATCATCTGGTAATCATATGCACCTTTTCCAGTCCTGGGACAAGGACAGAGTGAGGACCTAGTTGAAATTCGATGTATTCTCAACACAGTGGCCCGGAGGATCCTAGAAGAACTCTCCTCTGTCAAACCTCCCTGTGGCTTTCCATTTCTTGGACAACATTTCTTGGCCCCATTACTTCTTGGATAGCATCCCTTGTGGTTCCCCCAGTTTGTGGCCTCATTCCAGCCAAGCGGGCCTCCTGCCTCCCCCCCCTCCCAGCTCGCCAGGCCTGGGTGCTTCCAGCTTGCTGTTCCCTCTGCCTGGGTCTGCTTCGCCCAGATATCCCCACGGCTCTAGCCCTCACCTCCTGTAGTCTGCTGGAGCACCGTCCTTTCACAAAGCCCCGCCCTGCCCCCCAGTTTTAAATTGCAACACCCCTGCACTCCCTATGCCCCTCCCCTAGTGTGGACCTCATTTCCCAGCTGAGGCACTAGGTGTTGAAATGATCTTCTTGTCAGCTGGACCCCCCAGTAGAAAGTGAAGCTCTTATGGTTGGAATTTTTGCCTGTTTCACTGACCACTCACTCATGACACCTAGAAGAGTGCCTGGCACATGGCAAATACACCAAAATAGCCATAGAATGAATGAAGGTGACGAAGGTGAACACTCCAGGCTCCTAGCCTGACCAGCCGGAACAGCCTGGGCCCCCATCTGACTACCTTCTAACGGTTCCTCCCCCATCTGACCATCTTCTAACAAGGTTCCGCCTATCCTTGGCTTAGCTCAGCCCCTGACTCCCAACCCTTGCCTGCCTTTTGCCCTCTCTGGCCGCCTAGCTCAATCCTGTCCCATTCCCCATGATGACAGAGGGGCCGAGACATGTGTGCCTAACCTCAGCATTTCCCCCCCCATTTCCCACAGCAGGGGGTCCACCTGTCTCTGTAATAACCTTTCTTGATTTGGAGGCTCAATTAGCAGCTCAGTCCCGCCGGCCTCTTTCAAGCAAAGCAATCCCAATATCATATATATATGTATGTGTGTGTATAGGTGTGTGTGTGTCCTGGACCATGATACTCAAGCAAATAAGCCATCAATTTGGTCACAGCAGGTGATCTTCTAGCCACAAGGGAAGCCACCTCCAATAGAAGGCTTTCCGGGGGGCATATAGGCTTCCTTCCCTATAAAGGCCTGCCTCGTAACCCTCCATCACGGGAAATCCTGGCCAAGGCCTCCTCCCCACAGAGTCATCAGTGAGCCAACACAAAAAAGAGCCCCTTTCTGAGCCTGCTCCCTAAATCAAAGGAACGTCTGCTTTCAGAACCACAAAGTATGTGACGACCCAAAAGAGGAATTCAGTAGACACACGTCCCACTCTGCCCGAGCAATTCTTTCAAGGCTCACCGACGTTAACATCCAGAGCTGGTGTCTAAACAGCCCCGTACAGACTCAAGGATCCCTCAAAGCAGTAGAGCAAAACAGAAACAGCAGCCATCTGTCTCTTGAAATCTTCTAGGAGGGGCACCCTGTAGCTGGGAAGCCAGGCGAAGGCAGGTTTCCAGGCGGAGATGCCCCCCACTGGGTTCTGGGAGCAGGCTCTTTCGGGGTGCCTTCCTCCTTGGCTCTGGGAGGGAAGCAGCGTATTTCCCACCCACCGCCCGGCCCCCCTGGCCTCGTCCAGCAGTCACAGCCGTGCAGGACCCCGCGGCACCCAGAGAGTCTGCAAGACTGCTGACGAGGGAGAACAGATCCAGGCCCAGCAACGGCCCCAATCATCCTGGGCCAAATTCAGTGGAAATGAGACACTTTTCAAAAACAATTTCTGGGTAAGTGGTAGAGAAAATAAGGTCACCCTGAACACAAGGAGCAGAGAAAGGAGCAGCCCCATGAGTGTGCAGATGGGTCCTCGGCCCTCCGGGGGGCAGTGGGGGGTGGCGCAAGCCCGGACCACAGTTCCTCACACGCCTTCAGCGAGGAGGCACCGGCTTGGACAATGACATGTGTGGGTTGTCATGACGATGAAATTGAAACTGGGATAAACAATAGCCTCTCAGCCCACAGCCTCACCTGCGAGCTGACCTGTCATTACGCCAGCAGCTGCCGGGTGGGGGGGCCCCCAGCAGGCATCAGGAGATGAGCATCTCGGGGGCAGGCTTTCGTAACAGGTGGCCAAACATGTGGCTGGAAATCAGTGGGGCCTTTTTGCTCCTTCTTGGGCTCCTGTAGGGAATCCAGCGGCCTCCTGGAAAAGGTCCCCGGAGCCTATGGAGGGACGACAAAGCACAGAAAGTTAATGCAAGGGGCCCAAAGACACACAGCATGGCCTCAGAGAAGGCGAGGAGCCGGCACCTCACCCTAAATTCAAAACCTTAGAAATCGCTCATGGCCAGGGTTCGGGGCCAAGGGGGGGTGGGGGATGGTGGCACTTCCGAGGCTCAGCGGGACTTTCCGGCATCCCTCACCGGATGGACCAATGCAAAATTGAATTATTGTCTCTGTTAGAACTTGAAAATCCCTCCGTGGTCCCAAGGCAGATGGAAATGCACAGTCCTGCGGCACTCGGTCCCACCCTCGCTGCCGGATCTGTGCACCCCGGACTCCCAGCCTGAGCCCCCACCCACATCTGCAGGAGCTGAGCTCCAGGAAACGGAATTGAATATGCCCCATAGGGCTCAACTTGGCTTTAAAAAAATGATATTGTTATTTATATTTAATAGGGCCTTCAGAAAAAGCTGCAAATCCTAGGGCATGGCAGAAATGTAAATGCTAACTGATTGTTAGTCTTACAGAAACTTAGCATTCAAAAATTTAATCATCCTCATTAGCATAATTTGGGTGACATCAGTCCATAACCTTACCCTGGAGTTGATTATTTATGGCGCCCTGAACAGAAGTCGAAAATTAACTTTGATTTAATGTAACAATTCCATCCCCAGTATAATTCATGATGCAGATACGTTTGTCAAAAATAAATCAGGCTGCTTTGCCCATCTCAGAACAGGAAACCCAGAAAGGAGTAGAAAGAGAATCCCTGATCTTTGGTTTCTGTAGTTGTTCCGGCTCGCCCTTCCCCTCCTCAAGCCTGCGCCTGCCCTGCCCGCGGACGGGCTTTGGAGTAGGTGGAGGATGTCTGTGTGCAGAGAGATCTTTGCATGAACACAGACGGGCAGGGTGGGAGTGGAGATCCCTCGGGATGGACATCTTGCTTCTCCTGAGCATTTTATATCCAAGTAAGCAGTTTTCTAAGAAGACGCAATGAGAAAACAGCACAGGAGGCAAGTCTGGGGGGAAGGCTGTGTTTGGAGTGCGTGACCTAATGCCTCGCACATGTTTGAGGTATACCATTTATCCTGCATTCCTGTGCTCAGTCCTCACAACAGTGGCTAGGGCCGATGGAAACTGAGGCCCGGAGAAGTTAAGCAACTTGTCCACATCCCACGGCTGGGAAGAGGTGCTGCTGGTCCCGGAATGCGGGTCTCCCGGCACCATCTCTCAGCAGCTGGCCCCGGAAGGTGGAGTGCCCGTGCACCCCATCCAGGGCTGGGTTTGACAATGGGAGACACTGCTCCCAGAGCAGACAGGAGTCATCCTCAAGACAGCACCAGCTTACCAATTTCCAAGAACTCAGAAGCGGCATTCACTACTCTGCTTTCTAGAAAAACCCACAAAATGTAGGTTTCCCACCCATGCAGCAAAAAGTACTGTGTAGAACCTCCCCAGAGGATAGGCTCATAGCCGCGCTGGAATCGCCTTTATCCCACTTCACATAACTTTGCCTCTGAGATGTCCCAAGCTCTCTGCCAAGGAAGAAATATCTGTCCACGGGCGGCCCCAAGGAGCCGGGCTGGCATGGCTGTGCAGGTTCCCCCTCCGTGCTAATTCTCTGTCTGGACTGCTAAAGCCACCCAGACGTGCCAAGTTTCAGTGTCAACAGGTTTGCCTGCCAGTACCCAGCATCCTCAGCTTCCTCTTGCAGGCACCTAGAGGCTGGGTGGTGCCAGCGCCCCTCTCCATGCCAGGCAGAGCCAATGCCCCCTCTCCATGGGCAGCAGAGCACTGTGCCAACAACCAGAGCCTTGGCCAGTGACTGGCAGGAAAGTGACCAAACTCAGATGATGCCGTTTGGCTCTCGGGCTTCTGCGGTGGGAAAAAGAACTGGCCAAGAAGAGGTAAAGGCTGTTGGCAAACTATGAAGTTTGGGTTCTCTCGGTCCCAACTTAGCAGGGATAATCATGAGCTGGCATGGTTTTTCCTTGTGTGAGTTTGTGAGTGTGTGTGTGTGTGTGTGTACGCACACACGTGTCCTCATGCTTAATCACGTAGCTTTAACAGTTACAAAGTTAAGAGGAAACCAGGCCTCCTGAAATTAACGTGACACTGGATGTTAACTAACCAAATTAAAATAAAAACTAAAAAAAAAAAAAAAAAGACAAAACCACAGCCAAAAGATGCACTGTGAAACAAAGCACCCAGGGCCTTGGATCCAGTTGTGACCAATCTCAGACTGGGTCCCCATGATGCCAGAACCATGCATTGATTCATTCAATTAGAACCACCAATTGGTTCATCCACTTCAAATACCCACCTGATCCCACCAAGGGGGGAAAGAAAGTTAGTTGTTAGAGCTCTTCCTAACCAAACGCTCAAGGAGTTGGCTGAATTTGATGTTTTTACCAAGTAAAGGTTATGATGCTTTGGACCCACCTCCTTCGGGGTGTCACTTTGCTGAATGGGAGGCCACTCCTGCTTCCATGTCTAAAGATGCAACGTTAAAAATAACAACAATGCTTACGCAGTGCGTCGACAACCAGCCAGTTCTCTATTGCGTACTCCGTGTATGTTCTTCCCAGTAACTTCACAACTCTAGGAAATTGGTATTTTTATCATTCTGACTTTTTTTTAATTTTTAAATTAAAAATTTTTAAATTAAGATTTTTTAATTAAATTTTTTTATTTTTTTTATAAACTTATAATGTATCTTTAGCCCCAGGGGTACAGGTCTGTGAATCGCCAGGTTCACACACTTCACAGCACTCACCACAGCACACCCCCCCACCAATGTCCATAGCCCACCACCCTCTCCCTCATCCTGACTTTAAAGCTGAGAAAACTGAAGTTCAGAGCAGTTGAGTAATTTGCCTAAGGTCACACAGCTAGTAAGTGACATATTCAAGGCCCAGACCCATATCCATCCAGTTTCCCTCTTCACACTTGCTTACATGGATGCAGTTGTCTCCCAACTAGATGGCAAGCTCCGAGGCCAAGGGGTCTGGATTCCCGCATCTAAACCAGCGCTAGCATATGGGCCCAGAATAGGCTTTCAGTGACTATCTCCTAAGTCAGTAAAAGATTGAGTGTATAAATGAATGAGCCCCATCATCACTATGTCATGAAACCAAAGAGCTTCATACCGGCCCACTGACCCGAAGCCCCCAGCACAGGGTAGCTCAGGATGGGCATTAAGGTGTGATGCTCCTGGCGGGGCAGGAGGGAGGTGTGCCCATGCCCTCTGCTCTCTGCAGGGTATAGGAGGGCGGAGACTGCCTGCCACCTTGTCTCCTGGATATTGCTCTCACCGCACTGTGGTGCAAGTTTCCCGTCAGCCACACGTCTCCCTGCTAGGCTCTCGTGCTGGACGCCCATTATCGTGGCCTAGGCAGCCACGCTCCGTCTTCACAAAACGGCTGTGAGGCCCGGACAGCAGATGGCTTTGGCGATCTTGGCAATCGAGCCAGACAAGTTTCTACCTGAACTTTGGCTCAGCCAGTGACTGGATGGAGGAGCCAGAAGGGAGATCTAGAAAGGAAGGTGCCTTCGGGTTTCTCATTCCCAACCACAAAGGGCCAGGGAAAAAGGGATGCACTAATGGCAGTGGGGAAACAGCAGTGGGCATATACCTGTCTTGGACCAATAGGACGGATGGGTCTCCCATTCATCCCCTTGCTTCCAGGTGTGCCTGCACACAGCTTACCTGGGACAGACCTCTGTTCTTCCAAAGCCCCCAGACAGGAAACTCTCTGATATCATGTCTATCTGCCACATTCAGAACTGCGGTCCCTCCTTCTGGGCAAGGCCACAAGAGTGGGGAAATCCAACAATCTGACGATTCCCTCCAGGGCTCAGGGTAGAGCCAGCATCAACTCTCAGCCTAGCTTCTCAAAGTGTGTGTTGTTACTGGGGCTGTCTTCAAAGACCCTGACTATATATACATCCGTTCCTCCTTGCTCCTTCTCCTAGGACAAAAGATACTGAATAAAGAAGAGGGCAGGCTTAACCTCTCCCTTGGCAGGGATAGGAATTTGCCAGAGTTGGGTAGGAGCAGAAAGTTTGCAAGACAAATACCCTGGGCTTGCAAAATGCTTTATATTTGACAAAGCATTTTCTCACTCGAGCCCTGCAGCTGTGAGATCGGAAGTCCATATTACAGACGAGAACACAGAAGCTGTGGGGGCGCCTGGGTGGGGCAGTCGTCTAAGTGTCAGGTCAAGATCATGGGGTCCTGGGATGGAGACCCACGTTGGGCTCCCTGCTCAGTGGGGGGTGGGAGGGTCCTGCTTCTCCCTCTCCCCTGCCCCTCCCTGTCCCACTTGTTCTCTCTCTCTCAAATTAATAAATAAAATCTTTGGGGGAAAAAAAACAAAAGAACACAGAGGCTAGGCCAAGGCCACAAAGGTGTTCCAAGCTGTCTTTCCTCTCCTCCTTACCTAGGTTCTCGGCCCCTGGAGAGCAGGAGACAGCTGTGCTCACAGGCCACATCACCAGCGCATCGTGCATTTGGGAGAAGGTTGCGTGTGGCTAAGGCTGCTGTGTCCTGCTCGCCGTCTACTCTGTGAGGGCTGGGGCACATAAAGGGCCTGCCCTGCTAATTCTGCATGCCACAGGGAGCTCAGACAGGTAGTGGAACATTATTCTGGGTGTGTCTGTGAGGACGGTACGGGAAGGGATTACTGTCTGAACCCCTAGAGGGAATCAAGCAGACCGCCCTCCCCAGCGTGGGTGGGCCTCAGCCAATCAATCCAAGATGGAAATAGAACAACAAGGAGGAGGAAGAGGAAAGCCCCCTTGTGCGCCCTGGAGCCGGCACTTCCTTTCTCTCCTGCTCTGGACTGGATGGAAACATTGGCTCCCCACCAGGTCTTAAGCCTGGCAGGGCTGGACCGAGGGCACGGGCTCCCCTGCAGGTCCAGCTTGCCCCCTGCAGATCTGGGACTCATCAGCCTCCGTGATTACGTGGGCCAATTCCTTACTGTAAGTAACTCTCTGTTTGGATGTATCTGCATCGACGCCTATTGGTGGTTTCTCCGGAGAATCCTGACACTTAGAGGGTCCTAGACGGCTCTGAGTGGGGAGATGAGCTGTGGAGCCCGGCTGAGCGGAGGCAGGCCGGCCTCCCATCCTGGCACTGATCAAGAGAGGAAGTGTTTTCTGCTCTGCTGCAAGGACTCCTCCTGAGAAACTGCCCTTTCTCCCACAAAGCATTTCTTCAAAAATATTTATTGACACGTGCCTTGGGGCAGGCACTGTTTTTGAAGGACGGGTATGTCCATGAATGAAACAGACAAAGGTCCCTGACCTCACGGCACTGAGCTTCCATGGCAAATGTAATAAGGAAATTAGAGAATATATTACAAGGCAAGAAATAGTCTGAAAAAATTAAAAATTGCCCAGGGTGAGGGGGACTGGGTATGGCGAGGTGGGGGACGAGTGTTGTGTTGGCTGGTTGATCAAGGAAGGCCTCAGGGGGAGTGAGGTTTGAGCAGAACTGAAGGAGACCAAGGAGCCAGCCCAGCAGAGACTTGGAGGAAGACCAGTCCAGGCAGGCCCCAAGAGGAGAGATGACTGGCGGGCACAAGGAACTGCAAAGAGGCCAGTGTGGTTGGCACAGTGAGGACAGAAGGGCAGGCGATGGGGATGAGGTCGCAGAGGCGGTATGGCGCAGCGTCACCAGAAAGCCTGGAAAGGGGAGCCTCGACAGGGCTTCCAACAGAGGAGGAGATGATCTGCTTTAGGTTTTAAAGGGATCTCTTTGGCTGTCTACGGACCCCTTGTGCAGGGGGGTCAAGGATAGACACAGGAAGTTGAATCAGGAGGCTCTTGCCAAAATCCAGACCAGAGATGATGGTGGCCCCACCCAAGGTGGTGTCAGTTGTCAGTGTCCAGAGGGAGTCAGACAGCAGGTGGAGAGGCTCCCCACCAGAGCAGAGCAGGGAAGTTCTCATCTGCTCTCTGCCCAGGAACATGCCCTCGAGACAACTTTGTCCCCAGGTCTCCCTCCAGAGGATATCCCTAGTCACAGCTAGGAATAGTTTTTTATGGACAGAGTTGGGGAGGATGAGAAGGTCACACTCCATCCTCTTCCCAAACATCTGGAGCAGCCATTAAAGCTGGATGGTACCATTCAAGCCCTAGAGCCAGGTGGTGGTGGGGCAGATGGGATAGCAGTCAGTGGTGTGCCAATACGTGTTTTTGCAAAACTCGCATCTGTAGCCAACCTATGGTTGCAATTGACAACAAATGAAAGTAGCTCCCACCTGGGTGTTGGTTGATATTTGCATTTACATTAATGGGTAAAAAGAGAGAGAAACCACAAAGCTGTTCATTGGGAACTTTTTTCTGTTTGTCACCGATGTGAGTGGCTTCTTCCCTTGAACTCATAATAGTCTTCAATTACTGCAAGAATATTTCCTCGATTTTGGGTGCCATTTAGAATGTAATAGCTACACACACAAAACACTTTTAAGTTCAGTCTGCATTATTAAGATTTTCCCCATCACTGTTTAAGTCTAAACAAATAACAAAACAATGAATGGAGACCTGACTCAAAGCGTGTGCTAATTTCCATGTTGTGAAGACTCCCGCCCCGGCTGATTTCAATCCACCAATGTGACATTATTGAATGCGGGTTTGGAAAGAGATGCTTAGCCATGGGCCATTATATAGCGATTCCAACATACAGATGCAGTTGATGTAAATAACCTCAGGAGCACAGATAATAGTAAAATGGAGTGGGGCACCTGGGTGGCTCAGTGGGTTAAAGCCTCTACCTTTGGCTCAGGTCATGATCCCAGGGTCCTGGGATCAAGCCCTACATCGGGCTCTCTGCTCAGCAGGGAGCCTGCTTCCCCCTCTTTTTCTCCGCCTGTGTCTCTGCCTACTTGTGATTTCTGCCTGTCAAATAAATGAATAAAATCTTTTAAAAAATTATAAAAAATAATAATTAGGACTTAGTAATGAGTTTTGAGTATTTTTTACCTTTGTGTTTAATATAACTTACTCAACTGTAAGTTCACATAATTTAATTTTTAATAATGGCCGTGTTTCTCAACCAGCTTGCAAAATCACCGGAAGTTTAACAATCGGCCCTCGGGAGCCAATTCAAGGCCGCCCCAGCGCCCCCTCGACTGTAGGTTGCTTTTTCAGATGTAACACATCTTCCCCCCAGAGAGATCCAGTAGCTACCTGTCAAACAGACAGGGGAACTGAGGCAGAGGGGTTGAGGTGAGATGCTGCTCAAGTCCTAGAGCCGGGGAGGCCCCAGGGAAGAGTGGCAGATCCAGGGTGGGGAAGGGTGTGGGGAATCCTAGAGAACCACAGGCAGGTTCAGACGAGGGCGGTGAGGTCCCCGGAGGCTGTGGGTGCGAAGGAGCTCCAGCCTGTGTTCACATCGCCACCACCAGCCGCCCCCAACAAGCTGCCTAGGCCAGCCTCTCCAAATGGGATCTTCTCAGTGAATCTTCATGGAGAGGCAGCCACACCCACGTTGGAGGCTATGGTTGATTAACAAATTAGCTGCAAATCACTCGCCAATCAACATACATAACAAGTTCTCCCCTGTGATGGAAGATCTGGCCGTGCCAGCCTGCTCACCGCGCCAGCCTGTGAGGATCCAGCCCCGGGGAGTCAGGTGGAGTGTCCCGCCTTGTGGGCTCAAGGCACTAGTGTTGTAGGGCCAAGAGAGGGGTCGAGAGGCAGGAGCTGCACCGGCCTGGTAGGACCTGCTCTCCATCATGGCAGCCCCCACCTCGTCCCCCTCAAGCCCTCAGAGTCCTGTTTCAGCTCCCCACGTCCCTTCTCTACTCCGCAGTGCCCCCAAACTTGACCTTCCGGGTCCCCGAAGTGAGAGTTGTGGTAGCCATGCTAGGCCCTCCCGAGCTCCCCCACGTCCACCCAGGACTTGAACATGAAGGGAGAGCAGTGTGTTGTCCCAAACAACCGGAAAGGATGAGCGGTGGCCCTGAGCACACTCATGCTGAGTCTGGCTCAGCTCAGATGCCGAGGGCACGGCGGGTATCCTCAGGTTCTGGCTCCTGTAAGAGGTAAGGGCTGTGGGGCGAGCGGAACCAGGGCCTGGCCAGAGAGTGTCCCACACCCCAGCTTCCAACCACCCAGCCCAAGATATCTCTTCTGAATCCATTAGCTGTGTGACCGTGGGCAGGTTAAAAAACTTCTCTGAGTTTCCAGTTTCTTCATGTTAAAAAATGAGTTAATAATACAATATATCCGTGGATTTCATAAATTCAACATATGGCCTTTGTTTGTTGTTGTTTCTAACTATCGGCCTGTTTGCCTGGGAAACTCCCACTCACTGGGCCTGTTTGCCTTCCCAGAAGTCCCTGGTCTCCTGCTTCACCAGTCCTGATGAAGGCTTGGGAAGAAGCACCCAATATCTCCTCGCCTCCTGCCCCCCACTCCTCGGTCCAGAAGCTCATTCCCCCAGTGGGGCTTGGAATCTGGGTGCCTGTAGCTCACGCCTTACCATTGATGGTAAAGCAGCAGGAGCTCCACACCGGGGTCTGCGTGGCCCTGAAGGGCCAGCTCTGCCCACCCTCCTGAGGTCCATGTTTTCCTAGCCTTGGGGATGAGGGAACACGAGGGCCTGGGGGTCCGTCAGCCTGTGGGTCTCGGAGCCAGTTCTGATGCTGAATGGTGACTAAACACGAGCAAGCGACGTGGCTTTTCTGCCCCCAAGTCTCCCTCCTGCCTTTTTCATGAGGGGCCTTATGGAAGATCACCTCGGACCCCAGAGAGGACTGCCTGCCTGCCTTGGGACCGGGGGGTGGGTCTCCGTCCTGCTCTCCCCTTCCTGCCCGTCCCACCCCCTCAAGTTTCCCAGCCACGAGAGACAGCCCATCTCCAGAAAGGAGCTGAAATCAGGCCCAGCTCAGCCTTGGGTAACTCCTGGAGGGGAGAAGCAGTGGGAGGTGAGCGGCAGATAAAGGGAGGCCCACACCAGAGTGGGAAGGTAGGAGGGGAAGGCAGAGCTGACGCAGCACGAATTTCTGCCATAAATCACTTGCGGGAACGGCCTGTGAGCCCTCATAGCTGGAGGGAGGAGAGTCTAGAAGTCCCAGATTCTAAACCTAGAACATTCTTGGGGAGGGCTGGGAATCTTGGTCAGCTCTTTGTTCTTGCTGCGGGCCTCAGCTGACCCACTGCAAAATGGGGAGCGCTAGCCCCCTCCTATTAGGCTCTGTGCAGAGACGATGTCCCCAGGAGCGCCGAGGTCCCCACACGGAGGTGTGTACAGAAGCAATGGGGTTGTTACTAGTGATTATCGTTCCTGACAGCATTAGCGGGGAAAAAAAAAAAAAAAGCCACACTGAGCTCAGGAACATGCTTGCTCTAGGGTGTGGAATCATAACTCATGTTTATGTAACGCCTCACAGCATGAAACCCCAGTCAGGTGTACTTTTCTCATTTGATTCCCACAACAAGGCAGCAATGCAGGTAAGGTGGAGATCTTGCCCCTGGTTTTATAAATGGGGAATTTTCAGTTTCTGGAGGTAAAGGGGCTGCCCCAGGCCACTGAACCAGGTCATTTGGGGGAGCAGGAATGAGAGCCCATATTTTCCCTTTCTACTGCCTCAACGCAAGACACTGGGAAACAGGGAACAAGCCGAATCCTGGGAAGGGGGGTGTCCCGGGACTTTGGGGTCCAGGTGTGGCTCCCACATGTCCTGCTTACCAGTGGAGTGGCCTTAGCTACTCCCCATTATGATGGAGGTCACACAAGCAGTCCCCGCCTCCTGGTCCTTGGATGGGTTAGGAGAAATAATGGATCAGGGGCTCAGCAAACTCCCAGCACAGAGTAAATGCTCAGTGAACACCAGCAATCGACTTTCTCATTCTTCAGCCTTAAAGAAAGGGGGGTATGCCCTTGGTTTGCTTGCCAACTAGAGACCGAGGGATGGATGCGGTGACTGCCCCCCCCCAGTTCTCTCCCCATTTGAGGGGCCCAGAAAGTCATTTCCACGGTCTTTCTCACTTTCCCCTGGAGTCCCCATCCCGGGGGCTTCCAGGCCCACAAAAGCTGGCATCACCAGAGAGCCAGAGGACATCACCACAGGGTGGGCGTCCTGAGCCAAAGCAGAGGGAAGCAGGGATCTAGACCCTGGGGAGTTAAAAAGCTTCTGCTCTCACCCTGGGTTTGGAGCTGATCTGAGCCCATGGCAGGCCCAGGAAAGATCTGCTTCTCACCAACGCTATGGAAAGAGGAAGCTTGGGGCAGTGCCAGGAGCACGGGCTCTGGGTCCCGGGTAATCTGAAAGCTAACTGTGCCTCAGTTTCTTTAACTGTAAAGTGGGGTTATAGTACCATAGTGAGGGTTGAATGTGGTTGTCTAGTAAAGAGGTCCCCTCCTTTCCTTCACTGTGGAGGCCAGATTGAGGCTCAGGAGGCCAGACCAGCAGGCAGAGCTAGCTAAAGACCCGGCTATCTTTCTGTGAATGTCACTGGGTAGGGTTCCCAGGGCTGGGACCCTCTCGTCAGGTGGGGTTGACAGATGGGTGTGCTGGTTAGGGGACCACGCAGGGGCCTCTCCCACTTCTTCAGGGCATGGCAGCTGCCTCTGCCTTTCAGGATGTCCCCACCCACTGGACATTATGACCCTCAGATGCTGCCCTGTCCTCCTCCATGGCTGCCTGAGTGCCCTGGTCCCTGGCCCTCCTCCAGGGTCCCCATGGCCTCCATGCCACACTTGGGCATTGCACGTAGCCTTCTCCTGCCGTCCTCACCCCTGTGGCAGGCCGGCCAGTCAGGTGACATGTTGTGAGACTCTGAGGGCTTCCCTGTTAAGTGGTGTACTTTAGCCTGGGTTCTGTGTTTTGGTTTTGCCCGGCTGCGTCTGTGCGGTTAGATTAATCCTGTTAGCTAGCGGGCGCGGGGCTACCTGCTGCTTATCAAGAGTGCTTGTGTGACTCCCTTCTCATATGCAGCCACCTTCCCCGGGCAGAGAAGCCTCCAGTTTTCTTCTGCCCACGGGCCCAGGGAAAGGTGTGGGCATCCACTGAAGAGGCCGCCAGGGCCACCCGCATTCATCTCCCCCAGACCTACCCTGCAGCCCGAACGGCCTCTTCCTTCCTCAGCACCTACCCAGGGTCCCACTTTCATCAAACAGCCTTGGGTCTGCGGCATCTCGGAGTCTAGAAGGTTCCAAGAATGTGGGAATGGCTGCTTTCCAAAGCCAGCAGGAGGCAGGTGCTCCGAATGTTTGGGGACTCATGCTGACTCTCAGTTTTCTCACCTGTAAGATGGGGTGAATGATACTGGTTCCCACCTAAGCAGATGCTTGCCCTGAGGGTGAAATGGGAGTGTTTGTGGCACTTTGACAGGAGTCAGCACCCGGGGGTGTTGTCAGGCACAGGCAGGACAGGGTGCAGTGGGCATCATCGGAAGCAGGGTCGGGCCCTGCTGTGACAGGTAAGGAACTGGTATTATTCCCATTTTGCAGATGAGGCAACTGAAGTCCAGGGCACTTGCTAAAGATGCGTGACCCCAGATCTGTGGGATTCTGGAGCGGAGAGCCACAGTGGAGTCATGCCTTCCCAAGGTCGACAGTCAGGGTGTGTTGGATGAACGAGTGGCTGCACTGACAGGGACACCTCACCATGTCACGAAGCAGTCTGCTCCTGCTGGATACTTAGACTTCCTGCAAAATTCTTTCATTGAGTAAACATGGTCTTCCCCCTGGCCCCTGTTCTGCCCCATCGAAGTTTCCTGATGCCGAGGGGCTTAGCTCACCATGGGGAACTCCACTCCTGGGATCCAGCGGGGCCCCTTCCTCCCCCACTCACAGCCTCAGGCACAAGCCCAGGCCTGCCCAGGGACCACGGGGCCGATTCCCGGGAGTGACCCTCTCCCCCTGGGTGCAGAGAGAGCCAGATTCCCCTCCCTCGGGAGCAGAGGGGAAGGCCTCTGCGGGGAGATGAAGCTCTTGTCACACTGATGTGGGAGCCACGGGTACTAGCTTTGTAACCCCCCTCAGCCACCGGGCCAGGTTATAGCAGGAGCAGGACCCAGGTGAGAGCTGGCGGACGGGAGGAGGTGCCCAGGGGGGAGACGCTCATTCCGAGCAATCCCACGCTTGGTTAGCTGTGCCAGTGACATTGTTTCAGAGCTGACCAGTTGGGGCCCAGGGGCTGACCTGACTAGAGGGCCATGAGACCCAGTCTCAGGCTGCGAGGCCTCTGCAGTATTTGGGGGGCAGGTGGGCCGGGGAGTAGGGGAGGACTCCAGGGCCTGAGCCTCCCCACCCCCCACCAAGGAGGGTCACCAGCCTGTCATGAAGCCAAGCAGGGGAGCGCCCCTGAGTCCGGCCCCTCCAGACAAGGTGGGAAGCCCACCTGCCTACAGGAATCCTGTTGCCCCAGCCACCTCACCCCAGCAGGGGTCTCGGCACTGAGGGCCCCTTCTGTCTGCCCTTGAGGCGTCAGGCTGGGCGGGACAGGCTGAGACTGCTCCCTCCTCTCTCTGGGCCTGAGACCCTCCACAATCCAGGGCCAGGACCTCCACCCACGTGCTGGGTGCCAAGGGATCTCCCCTAGACACCGGGAGCACCGAGAGCCATCCATTCTAACAACACCCGCCAGTCAGCATGACAGTCGTGAGCCCAGGGCGGGGGCAGGGGTGGCCAGGGAGAGCGGAGTTCGAATCCCGCCCCTGCAGGTCACTTCACGGCCCTGGCCTCAACTTGCGTTTCTGTGAAATGTGGATGAGTGATGCTGACCTCGTCACATCCCAGGAGTCCTTCAAGCCAATCCCAAAAGGCAGCACACCCTGTGGTTCTATTTATTTGGTGTTCTTGAAATAGCAAAATGAAAGAAACAGAGCACAGGTCAGTGGTTGCCAGGGGTCAGGGAAGAGGGGGGAAGGAGAGGCAAGGACCCCCACGGAAGGACAACAGAAGAGACCCTCGTGGAAAGAGTGGAAATCAAGCGGGCACCTGGGTGGCTCAGTCTATTAAGCGTCTGCCTTCAGCTCAGGTCATGATCCCAGGGTCCTGGGGTCGGGCTCCCTTCCCTGCTCAGTGGGGGAGTCTGCTTCTCCTCGCTCTCAAATAAATAAATTAAACTAATTAAATAAAAAAAGAAAGGAAACCAAGGAACTGCTCTGCCCCTGGACCACATCACTGTCCGCAGCCTGCCGGGATAGTGTACTGAGGTTTTGCAAGATGGCAGTACTGGGGAGCAACCCGGGATCTCATTGTGTTATTTGTTACAGCTGCAGATGTGAATCTTCAACTGTCTCCAAAAGCTCCATTTTTTGAAAAGAGTTATTTTGTGTCCAGCAAAGAGTGAGCATCTGTAACATTGCTCTCCATGCTCCCCAACCCCTCCGGTGCCTCTCTGAACTGATGTGGCCTGGGAACTGGCATCCTATAAAACTATCATAGCAAACGGGGGTGGGGGGGTTAGAAGAGCCTGACTAGGTGTTTAGCATCTCTTTATTTCCCTGCCCGCCTTGAGTGCCTAATAAATGCAAGTCAACCAGAAACCTCTCAGGGGAGGAAATGAAATGGACTTAAAGCAAGAGATACTTAGGATAGACACAGGGTGGACCTTGGGGCCACCAGACTGGCCCATCTGAGTCCCCGCCTGGCCGCGGGACCGTGGGGCATGTCGGGGGAGGAGGAGCAGGCTGCGGGCCTCTGAGGACAGCAGGGCCATACACTTTAATTAGCGCGAGAGTCAATTACATCAGACGTAGAGCGCCCCGACTTCTCCTGAGGGCGTGGGGAAAATGGAAGCCTAGCATTTTCAATTTAAGGTTTAGTTAGATAATACCTATTGGTGCCAGTAGATTACAGAGTGGATATTAAATCCTGCAGGATTTGGAATCGGAGCGTACAAATGGAATCCGTAAGTAGGGGGAGGCAGCCGGAAGGAGCTGGCATTCTGTCCTCAGAGAGGCTTTCTCTCTGGGAAGGCGCAGCCAGCACAGATGTGGGTCCTAAAGCTCCTACCAGGGGCTCCAGGATGGTGATGGGGGCTGGGGATCATTCTGGAGGCTCCCTGAGCAAATTCTTCTCACGTTACAGGCGCGGACGCCAGGGCCCCAGTGCACCCCACGTTTTAACCATCAGAATCTGAACTCACACCTCCTCTCCATCCAGCCCTTCCTCTCCTCTCCACCTGGTCAACTCCTACACCACCTTCAAAGGGGCTCAAGCCTTCCGCCTCCTGGAAGCCCTGAACTCCACTCGGATTCCTCCTAAGCCCAAGGAGCCTAGACTTCGGGGTGTTGTCTTCACTGATGGTTATCTTCTTCAAGGACAACCTCATGCCCCCCCTCTCACTCTTCGAAGGGAGTGACATGATCAACTCTCCCACACCTTCCCTCCCGGGTGCACAGGGAGATCCCACAAACACAGGATGCGCAAATCGGGTGCTTACTTACGTTACAGTCGTATTGATTTTTGGACAGCTGATGCATTTTGAATATGTGATACATTCACAGAATTTGGGACTCAAAGAGTCGAGAAGGATCTGGGGCAGAAGCCTCCCTCTACCCCGCTCTGCAGGGCCCTGGCTTCTCCCCAGGGTAGCCAGTCTCTGGCGTATCCCTCCAGACTCCATTCTGCAAACAGTTGGGGGCGTACATGCCCCCCTTTCTTCACAACAGCAGGACACATTCCCACGTTATTCCCCCTCACCGCCCTTCTTGGCCACTGTTCTCCTCCCTGCTGGGGATATCTACAGATTCCCATCATCTTTGAACCAGGTGGGCTCTGAAGTTCCAGGATGGGGAGCCACTGGGACAGAGGGCTGTGGGGATGGACCCCTCCATACCCCTCTTCCCCCCAGATGGGCATGATGATGATCGAGGCACCTCGAGATGGCCTCTGAGGCTGACCTGGAGCAGCGGGCTTGGGAGCATGGACACAGGGCCTCAGAGCCTTGGGCCGAGCCCGTGCAATGGCAGCAATGGTGGCCATCACGGTTGGATGACATCCCTGGCAGGCCCAGCATGAAGTCTGGGGCTCAGCGAAGAAGGAGGATATAGCAGCTTATTAGTTTAAGCAGGATGAAATGTGTAAATTAATTACCCCGGCCACCCGTGCATGTAGCAGCCGGCCCTGCACGCAGGGAAGACAAGCATTAGCATCGTTCCTGCGGGCTGGTAACCCCGCCAGCTGCCACTGGGAGGGCCCCTGGCTGCCCACCCACCCGGGGGGAGGCAGGACCCCAGCTCAGCAGGCCCCGAAACAGAGCCGGGTGGTCTTGCCGGATGAGTCTTGCCGGTCCTTCCCTGGGATGTTGAACTTGAATTCTGCCTCCACCAGTAGCAAAAGTAGGGGTCAGCGGAGAATGGGCAAAGGTGGGGGTAAAGGGCCCGCCCTTTGTCCTATTCTCGGCACCTGAGCTCTTATTTATCAGGTGACACAAAGTGCCAGTCACTCTGGTGACCCTTTACTAGCTTCCTCACATTTGATCTTCACAAAAACCCCGAATGGGCTCTATTATGAGCCCCATCATACAGGTGAGGAAACCAAGAAACGGGAAGAATCAGGAACTAGTTCTATTGACCCACCCGCTAACTGGCAGTGTCGGGATTCAGATTAAGGACAGCACACGGCCTCCCAGGAAGACAGACAGGCAAGAAGACATCTCTGAGGTCATGTCACCCAAACGCGCCTTCTCTGCTTCTACACCCCGTGGCAGGAGTCCTTCCCCACACCATAACCTGCACAGATGAGCCGTGGCTCCCCTCCCCCTGCAGCTGGGACGTGTTCGCCCACCCAGCTCCCTGCCCCCCGGGGGCCCTCTGCCCTCAGCCAGTTCCCCAAACTGCCCCGCCCTCCTATACTCCCTTGCCCCCATGTCTCCACCTGTTCCTCCGCCCGGAATGTCACTGGCAACTCCACCTGCCACAGTCGGCCCGATCGTCCACGTCTCTGGCTGCCATCATTGTCCACCTTGACCGTCACTCTCCACTCTAGCATCGCCCCCATCCACCCCAGAGCCCTCTTCTGAGGGCACTGATCCTTACCGGCCTGTAGTGGCAATGCCGCCTTTACAGGAAACCCCAACTCTTCATGGGGTGCTGTGTGATGGGACCCTGCCTGCCTCACCGCTGCCCAATGTCCCCTCCTCAGCACCCCCAGCTGGCTGGCTCCTGCCCTCCCCACACTTGCAGAACACAGTCTCCAACGCAGGTCCCCTGCTGGACGATCTTCACCCCCAGGCCCACCGCCCCCACCCACCAGGAGAGCCCTCCTCCCTCCGCCCTGCTCCCCATGGCCCTCTGCAGGGTACTTATCGCATCCAAATCAGCCCATGTTCATTTATTATCCTTGGCTTCCCGGATGGGCTGTAAGGTCCATAGAGAGCAGCGCCTCCTGTCTCCCCGTGCTGAGGTCCTGGCACACCATGAAGATCTGGGACTCCATGAGGAAGCCCCCTCTGTCCCACCATCCTGAACCCTCATCCCAGCCCTTCTCTCACCTGGCCTTGCACAGTGGACCCAGTCTTGGCCTTCCCGTCATCCAGTCCCCATCGCCCTCTTGGCAGGTCCCCACCTGAGCCATCAAAGACCCACAGCCTCACCTCCCAAGGAATAAGCATGAGTCCTTCTCAGGGACAGACTCTAAAGGCCACGCCTTTCCACTGACAGCTCCGCCCTCGCCAAGGGGCCAGTAAGGACCAGGGTTTGCCGCCCATCGAGGGTCTTAACATGAGGATGGAACCAACCTCAGAGAAATGCAGTTTGCCCTCAAGGCCAACCATGAAAGCAGTGGAGAAACAATTTATCAGGTCACTTAGGACAATTTCTTTACCACGTACGAGCCAAAGACCTCCCCGTCCTTCCCAGCCTGGCTTCTGTCCTCCCTGGAGAGCCCCAGGGACTGGGGCATCGTTCTCAGCCCCTGGGGAGGGCTCCTGCCTCCCCACCACTCTCCCTCCTGCAAGAGGGGTTAGTGGTTCCCACGACCCTCATCCCCACCCCCTCCTTCTTGCATTTGCCCTTCTCAGCCTTCGCCTTGGCAGGGTGATGGATTAGGAACCAGGAGCTGGCACAGGCACCCAGCAATTAGTGTTTATCTCCCTCATTTATGTGGCTGAACAACAGCTCGTTTTCAAACTTAATAGTCAATACTCAGAAAGATAAAACTGCCTGGGTCCCTCCTGGGAAGCAATTTGAGGATTTGGTGGCAAGACCCACACCCCTTCCTCCAAGACCCTGCCCCCTCCGGACATGCGTTCCTGGCCCCAGCTTTTCCCCTTCTGATCTCCTCTCAGAGTCAACCAGGACAAGATACAGATCTCCCCACTGTGCAGTCAGGAAATCTGAGGCCGAAGGAAGTCAAGGGACTCTGCCTCTCAGTTTTCTCTCGTCTTGGATTTTGAGGACTCTGACTTCCCATGTACATGTTGGTGGCCTGCCCTGTACAGATTACCCTCGATGTTCAGGGGCTGCAGAACTCAACCTGACATGGCCACCAGGCCCCCTCCCTCGGCGTGCCCTCCTGCAGGGAGAGCCCAAGGGCAGCAGCCCGCCACTTGGAGGAGATCCTTCCCGTGCCCCACCTGCAGCCCCCGTGCCAGGCTGGGCAGGTTGTCGGGCAGGTGAGCAGCAAGCCTCTCGTTCCTTCTTGGCGGGGGGACTGCCGGCCTGTAATCACACATTCCACAGTCTAGGGCAAGGTCTACTTAGCTAATGCACGAGGAGTGGAGAACGGGGCTTCCCTTGTGGAAAGGCCGTGGGGCCTGCGTCCTGACAGCGGCTTGGGGAGGGATGCTGAGGGCCCATAAACTGCAGTGAAATGCTGCCACCTCCTGGCTATGTCTCAGAACTGCAGGGAGCTGTGGGGCTGGTTCCGGGCTGGAAACGAGGAATCGAGAGCCCCCCCACTCCCTGCCACCTATCGGCCGGCGTCCAAGGGCGAGAGATAAAGAGGCTGGAGAAATGGAGAAAGGAGCTTGGTCCCAGGTCGGGATGCTGTCATTGCTGCTCTTGTTAATGCGACAGCCGTAGTATTACTCTCTCAATTACGGAGCACTTGCTGGGGCCAGGGGCTTCCCACATTGTTCTCGTTGTTTTTGTCCCCAGCAATCCTCTAAGATGCTGTTTGCTTCCGACAGGCTGGGTGGCTTGCGGAGGTCACACAGCTGGTGAGTGCCACAAGCAGGATTCTGACTCAGGCAGTCTGGCTCCTAACTGTCTCCCAAAGTCTGAATTCCAAGTGTCAGCTCCCCACAGGAACGGCCCGATACCCCCTCACTCGCGCCCCTCCCCCATAACTGCTTCTTAGCCTCCAAGGCCTGCCCATAGGCCCACACCCTTCTAGAACAAAAAGGAATACCCCTGACGACATGGAGTCCATATTGCCATGGGTCCTGGAGATCCAGGCCCAGAGCAGGACTCAGATGCTTCTGAGGCTCCCCAGCAACCCCCACCCAACACCCCCACCCCCCCGCCCGCCCTTGTGAACAGGGAAGTCTTCTTCTTGGGGAGGGTCCCAAGCTTGACCCACAAAGTGCGGTGCTGAGGAGGGGCAGCTGGGTTGGGTAAGGGGCGCCTCCGGGATTTGAGAATCCGTTCCACCTGCCTCTCAACCCTGGTTGAGATCAGTCCTGGTCACGGACTCAGCTGGGAGGGAGCTTAGTTGTTCAGTCCCTCCCAACCATCCTTGTGATCCTCACCCCACAAACTACCGGAGCTGGGAGAGGACCTCAGGAATGACCCAGTGCGAACACCACCTCCTTTTGTCGATCGGGAAGGTCAGGCCCAGAAAAGGCAAGCAGCTGGCCCAGATCACACAGCCCAAGTGACTGAGCCAGGATGAGAACCCCCAAGTCCCTGGTAGGGTCCCTGCTTAGTCCTGTTCTGCCTCCCTTCTCCCCCAGCCCAGCCCCCTGAGGGGCCTCCCCCATCTGCCAGCAGGCTACCCCCAGCATGCTTGAATTTGCCTAAAGCCCAGAGCTGCTGGGGACCAGACACAGGAGCATGGACCAGGACTTGGCTGGGGCTGAAGGAACAAGAATGGAAACAATCTTGCTTCTCTCCTTTCTCTCCCGTTCTGGGGAGAGACATCTCCCTTCCCCTCCACTCCGGTCCCTGAGCCACTCAGGGCATACAATGGTCCGATGTTTTCACCCATGCTGAGGAGGGAGGCATTCTCAAGAAATAAAAGAAAGGATTCTCCCAGTTGCTTTCTAATCACAGCTCCAACGGTAATGGAGCTGGTGGGGAAGGATGGGGGGATCATGTCGCTCAGGGGACATCCCCGCCCAGGCCCCAGCCACGGGCCCAGGTCCCCTGGACACGGCTATCCTCCTGTCCTCCCACCAGGCCAGCTGCCACACTGCCCGTGGCAGCTCCTGGTGAGGCCCTGGGCTAGGACAGGCCGGGGTCCAGGGAATTCAGCCGGACTGTGTCCCTCTCCTTCTTCCCTCTTCTGGAGCCAACGGCTTTGGGAAGGGTCCCAAATGTGGGGGGCCAAGGTCTTTCCCAGAGAACTGGGCATCCCTGGAGTCTAGGAGCATGAGCCTCCTCCCCATCACAGCCATGGGGATTGCAGGTCCTAAAACAGGTCCAGGAGGGCGCAGGGCACTGAGTGCTGGCCTGGGGGAGGTGCTCCAGAGAGCACCGCTCATGGAACCAGACCCGGGTCAGGGGCTGCGGGGAACAGTAGCCAACCCAGGGGACACTGTTCTCACGGCTCCCAAGGGAAGGCACGGAGGTGGGGGAGCATGCTGTTTCCATGGGAGGCAGCCTCCTTCCTGACAGTGCCTCCTCACCATCCTCTCCTCTCCTCCCCCCTCCCCTCTGCCCTCTTCTTTTGGCTCCTTTCTCCCTTCCCTTTTTTGATTCCAAGGACCCCCTCTCCAGCTGAGAAGCCTGGCCACTGGCCCAGCAGGGTGGGGAGAGGGAGGAGGAAGGGGGGTGCCCCTACATGATCCACCAGCAGCTAGCTCATTTACTAGGGGCAGGGGAGAGGGCTGCTCCCCCGGTGTGGTTTGACCTCAGGTGAGGAGCAGAGCAAAGGAGGACAGTGAGAATGAAGGAGCCTTGGAGGGGAGGTGCCCGGCCACACCAGGGAAAGGGTGTGTTTTAGCTGCATCCTCTTTCCCTCTCTTCCAGGTCATGCTTCTTCCTGTCTTGCTTGCCTCCTCCAGGAAGCCTTCCCACACTACCCTTCCAGGCCTCTCTGGGTTCCCAGAGAGGAACCTTCTTGCATGCCCCAAGCCCAGGAGGGTGCTGCCCTCAGGAGCCTGTTGGTTCTCCTGCCAGGCCTTGGGTGTGGGGTACCCCCTGCCCAGGAAGCTCTCCCCACCACAGAGAAGCCTCTGGTCAGTCTCCACTCCAGCCTGTGTACAGCCACTCCTGGGGTCCTACTCCCTGCTAGGGATGGGGGATGGGGGGTGGGGCGGTCTAAGCACACACAGCCCTCAGGGTAGTCAACGCACCCCAGGGTGCCCCCATCCTCCCGTCTGTTCACTGTCAGCCGTGGTCCACCTAACAAAGGTCCAGTCTCCTGTACTTCACCCCAGGGGCTCTGACAGGGTAACAGGGAGACTTGAAGAAGCCACATCTTCTGGAGGAAAGAGGAAAGGTGACCCCACACTAATCAGTGTTGGGAAAGTGTTCAGAAGGGCTACAGGCAGTCCTGCTGGGGACATGTTTGTTCAATACAAAAGAAGTCGGTGATCAATGGTTTATTCAGGAGGGGAAAGCCCAAGCTAAGTGTCCCCCTCCCCACCCCTGGCCAGCTGGTCCCACCCCCTTGTCCCCAGGGCCCTTGGGAGGGATGGTGAGAAGAGGAAGGGCCCCACGTTGCTCCTGCTTTGGTCCCACTATAGGCCCTGAGCCCCATGACGGTGTGCCACATGGAAGGTAGTCAGAGGGAGGAGGGAGATGGTTGGGGGCAGTGGCTGAGGGGGGCTGGCGGTGGGTAAGCCACCCTTAGAAGTAACAGCAGCAGTTACCTGGAAATTGCAAGTGACCAGCTGAGACCCAGTGTCCCCGGCCTGCTCACTTGCCATCGCCAGAGAGGACACAGAACAATGGGATGCCCAGGACTCCATGGGGAAATGACAGGTCTCTTGGGCAGCTGGGCCAGGAACTATTTTCATAGATGGATCCTATCACATTGAGGGAATTGCTTATCCCAGCAGGTAGAAGAGGGACCTATCTTGGCTAAGACCATCCTTGCAGCTAGGAGAGCCCATCCCCAGGGACCTCAGACTCCATATAGTTACAGTGACACCTGACACAGTCAGGATGATGCCGAGACGCTGAGAGGTTCCCCTCCACGGTGGCCCCGGGCTGCGGGCTCACCAGGCTGGGTACTTAGGGCCAGTGGTCTGCTGGGGCCGGGCTGCTGGGAAGAAGGTGGGCCCACGTGGGTGGGAGGTGGGCAGGCATCTACAGACCACATCCTGGGGAAGGAGGCTTGGAGAGAAATGGCCAAGAGGCCTCAAGATGGCAGGGGATGGGTGGGAAAGGCAGACTGCCCCCATGTGGGCCCCGACAACCCCACCCAAGAGAGGGCGGTGGGTTAGGGGAGAGAAGCCCACCTATCTCCCACCCCTGCGATGGCTGGCCTCTGAGCACAGGAAAGATGGTGGCCATTAGAAGTCCCAAAGCTGGAGAGGAGCCTGGATGGGGCCCGGTTGAAGGCAGGGAGCAGAGCGGGGCGGCTCCCTTCCACCCTGATGAGCACAGTAGCGAGAGCAGCAGGATCAGCCGGGGAGGGCAGGGGTGCCAGGGCCTCGGTGCTGCCTGTCTGGAACTCACGGGGCCTCGTTGGACCCCATCCCGTTGCCTTTGTTGACATAGAACGGCCGGTAGTGAGACTGTCGGTTGTGGGAGGGAAACAAGAGTGGTTAGGGAGGGCAGATGGCAGCGGAGCCGACCAGCCAGACCTACCCGAGCCTCACCTCCCCCCGGGGAAGCAGCAGTCCTCTGAACCCCCTAGCAGGTTCTAGGGGCCCGTGGCCCAAACCGCAGGCTCTATCTACTCAACATTATCAGTCTCCAGGTTCATAGCTTATTCAGAGTTCATTGCCACCATTCGGCTGGTGAGCATGAACCTCAGCCCCTCATCAAACTTTCTCTCTGTGGCCTAGGAGCCGCCCCCACCCCAGCACCACCCTAGATCCTGGTCTCATAGCATTTTCTCCTCTCCAGAGCTGCGCCCTGTGTTACAAATGCTTTGTATGGAAGGACTCATGGAGTTTTTACAGCCATCCAATTAAGTGGGTTACTATCATCATACCCATTTCATAGACGGACAAATCGAGGCACAGAGAGGCTAAGCCACTTCCCTAAGGCCACCCAGCTATTGAGTAGTGGAGCTGGGATTCAAGCCCCCGTTGTCTGGCTCCCGAGCCTCCCCAGCACCCCCTCTCCTTCAACAACCCTACCCACATCTCCAAATCACTCCTTGAGTCCCAAGGGCCGCAAGCATTTGCTTCTGGTCTCTCTGCGTGATTCCCCTGACAGAGAGCGTTCACAGAAGGCAAAAAACTGCCCAGCCCAACACAGAGGTGGGCTCCCCAACTCCAGCCCCTTCGCCTCTCTCATCCTGGCCCCTCCTTCAGGGAGCGGCCTCCGCACAGAGCCAGAAGCACCTTCCCGCCAGCTCTGCTCTGCTCCCGTCAGCTCCCCAAGCCTAAGAGATCAGCCTCCGGCAACAAGAAGGCCGGATTAGCTGCTGCTTAGTCCATGTGAGAGCGCTCAGCCCTCCGAGGGGCTCTGGAAGTGGCTTTGTGCCTGAGCTGGGTCCACTGATGCCACTGTAGGAGACACTGGGGAGGTCGCCCTGCCTTCAATCTTGTCTGCCCGGAGATGTGGTCACCTAGCAGCTCCTTAGCAGTATCTGGCCCAGACCAGGGCCTGGGGGGCTGCGGGATGCAGCGGCTGAGTCCTTAACTCGGACCTTGCTTGGCCCCCTTAAAAAGTGACTGCAAGATACAGCGGCACCCAGGCAGGAGAGGGCCACAGCCAAAGCCGCAGAGTTACTCAGTGGCAGAGCGGGTCTGGACCCCAGAGTAGTCAATAAGAGCCCTAGAGATGGCTCACGCCTTTCTTTCTGGAAGGCTAGGTCAATGAACCAGATCACAGGTCAGTGAATGGTGCTGTCCCACGAAGAGCCCAGAAGTGACAGGTAGGCAGAAACAGAATTCCGGGGCATCTGGGAAGGGTGCTCTCCCTGTCTCCCCAGCCTGCCCTTGTCCCCTCCCTGGCTCAGGGTCACAGCACGTCAGAGGCCCCCAACTCCTGTTACAGTTGCGAGAACGGCAACAGAGGAAGAACGGCTCATGGGAGTTCACACAGCAAGTGGGTGTGAAGGCGAGGGCCACATCCCAGGCATTCTGACTCCCAGGACAGCCTCCCTCACGTGCTAGCACCTGCCTCCGTTCTAGCTGGAACCCCGCTCTGCCAAGCAAGTGTCTCAAGATGGTAATGAGCTTTCTCTGCTGGGACCCAGGCCCTGGGAGGTAGAAGAGTGTGTGGTAGGGAGGGCAAGGCCTGAGTCCAGAAACAAAACCCTTTTTTTTCTCCCCATATCTGCTTTCTGCAGTCCTGCTGTTGTGATGCCTCTGGGCCCAGGTACAAATTACACACACGATCACTTAGCTCCCATCACCAGCAAATTAAAGATTTTCTCCAATTAATCCAGCCCCAGTCGCCGGGGCCTGGAGCAAATCACCTCCCCACGATCTGACCTCCAAATGCAAAGACAGGAGGGAGATGGGGACTCCTGCCCTTGTCCCCAGCCAAGCCCCTGCTGTCACCCATATCCCAGGGCAGCTGTCTGACTCCCTCAGCTCCAAGAGAGAAGCATTCAGGGAGGTGGAGGCCCAGCCTGTGAAGGAAGGCCTTGCTCACGGAGGTCCTGGGTGGGGGTCAGGCCAAAAGGGCATTAGGGGGGCGCCTGGGTGGCTCAGTGGGTTAAGCCTCTTCCTTCGGCTCGGGTCATGATCTCAGGGTCCTGGGATCGAGCCCCGCATTGGGCTCTCTGCTCAGCAGGGAGCCGGCTTCCCCCCTCCACCATCTCTCTCTGCCTGCCTCTCTACCTACTTGTGATATCTGCCTGTCAAATAAATAAATAGAATCTTTAAAAAGTGGCGGGGGGGCATCAGGGATCCCCGTATCTCAGCACTGCATTACAAGACTGCAGAAACAGAGCCTCAGAGAGGCTCTGAGCTGGCCAGACCCCAAGGCCATGCTCTCCTCTAGTGTGGTTCTTCAATTCCTGGTTCAGGTGCGTTTAGCCGCTGTTCCTGACTTTACCACCTCTGCCTCACCATGTTATCGCCCCAGTGGCCTCTGTGTTGTCAGAGCTAGGGAATGGCCCCAGGAAGGTGGGACCCATCACTAGGACGTCTGTCCCCAGGACAGAGAACTTCACACACCCAGAGCTGATGGGGACACAGTCCTCATTCAGCAAGTATAGACACCTGGCAACAATTTGCCAAATGAAAGAATCAGGGATGCCCACTTTACAGATTAGAAAACTGAGGCCCAGAAAATGCATGCTTACCCAGATCCACTGACTGTTAGCCCTGGGTCTCTGCTACCCTTTGCTGAATGCAGGATGCGGGAATTCAGGCCACTGCTGCCCCCTCCCTCCGTCCCATGGCCCAGAGAGGTCACATCCTCCCATCACCTCCCCTGGGTGACTGATGACCAGTTGCCCCTGGGGAGCCCCATTCCATGCCCATTCTGGAGATGCCTATCGCCAGACAGGCTGTCCTGGCAGCCCGTCACTCACCAGCAAAGTCTGCTTGCCAGATTTCCAAGTCTGGGGCTGGGCCTTGGGGCTCTGGCTCCTGATGAGGGAAGGATAGCCTGCAGAGACAGGAGGCACTGGTTGGAGGGAGCCGAGGTTGGCCATCAGGGCCTCCGGGGCCACAACAGCAGGGGTACCATCTCCAACGTGACCACCAAGCTCCAGCCAGCCCACTACCAAGTGCAGCAACCCCTGAAGAGGCCTGCAGCAGCTGGGAGGGTGGGGGGGGGCAGGTACCACGGAAAATCCTGGGGAGGCCGGCCAAAGAGGGGAGGCACCCAGGCAAACAGAGGGAGGAGGAAGAGGCCAGGTGGGCTGGGCCAGGTGCTCCTAGACTGTGGCCCCCAAATCTAGGTCAGAATCACACTACTCCACAAGGATTTCCCCCCACCCGCCCTGAAGGTTCACACCACTGACCTTTTCCCATGAGCACAACCAGCTAAGGTATCCACCAGGAGGCGCCCTTTCCGAGGCACTGTGCTGCATGGCCAGTGTCCCCCACTTCCCACAGGTCTCCTCATTAACCCTCACCCTGTAAGCAGTTTGCTCTGAGCCGCACCACCAGAAAGCAACAGTCAGGATGTGAACCCAGGTTTGACGAGGTACCGAAACCCACCCTCATGGTCCTGCCCAGGTCCAGGGCCTCTCGCCTGTTCCAGGAGCAGGAGGCTGGGGCCAGGGCCAGGCCGTCATTTGCCATGTGGGTAAGGTCCACAGTTAAGACAGCAAGCCCATGGGGCCCGGAGCACGTGGGTCCTGCCGGGCCTGGTCCTCCTGCCCACCGTGCTCCCCTTCAGCCCAGCGGGATCTGTTAGGAGCTCTGGCCCACAGAACTGTGGAAAGCACCCTCTGTCTCAGCCATCAGCCTGCAGGGACAGGCCTTGGGGCCTGGGAAGGAGCAGATTATGACCCCCATAGGAGAAGCTCAGAAATAAATAGGGTCTGCCCTCCGCTGGGGCAGCCCGGAGCCCCATTCTGGCTGCTCTGAGGGAGGATGAACCGGCCTGGCTGGCCCTTCCCTCCATCTGCATTTAGCAAGAAGATGGGGACAGAGCAGAGACTCAGGTCTCTCCCTGCATCTGGGGATGGGGGTGCCTTGGCAAGAGAGGGTCCCACAGGTCCTGAGTGGGAGATGGAGAGAGGGGGGAATTCAGATCTCAATTCTCAGTTCCCAGAAAGAAAAACCCCTGCCAGCCCCGAGAGAGGTGGGGAGGGGATGGGGACGGGGTTGTGGTCCAGAAGACCAGCTTTGTGCAGCAGACAGAAATCCAAGGGCAGGAGGAGCTAGGGATGGTGCCGGGGGAGGGGGGAGGCATCCCTCTTCCAGCAACTCTGGGGAGGAGCGCCAGGACGCCCTAGAAGTGGCAGAGAGCCCCAGAGTCTCCCATCTGCCCTGCTGTGGGAGAAAGAAGGGGAGGGAAGACAGGCCGGTACCAGGATTGTTTTTAAATCGCCCACTGCCGTCCAGTGGTTTGGAAAATTCTGTGGTGGCCTGTCCCAAGGTGGTGAACTGATAGGGGGCTTTCCCAGAGCCTGCTGGGAAAGAGAGAGGCATTAGCAGCACACCCTGGTCCGGGAGGGGCCAGCGGGAGTCACACCTGGCCCTGGGGCCTGCTATGCTGGGAGCCCAGCCAGGCCGCCCTGAGCATGCGCCCTGCCTCCCTCTAGGGTTGCTGGGTAGGAGCCGGTGGGGGCCATCCTCATGGGCGGGGCTTCTGCTTACACACAGGCAGGCCCCTGCCCAGAGCACCGCCCCCCCCCCCCCATCCAAGGCCAGTCCCAGCTGACTGATGAGTTGATCTGTGTGAAGGTGACCACATTGTCCCTGGGCTAGTCCTCAGGGGCTCGGAGTATTTGAGGAGGGGCTCTCCTAGGTCAAGGCCTTCACCAGGGCAGGGGGGTGGGTGGTGGGTTGGTACAAGCCTGTGGGGAGATACAGGGGAATGTGGAAGCTCCAAATCACACTGGGGGATGACCGTCTTCCCTGACCCGTAGCCTCTGATCTAGGCTTCACCAGACTGCGGGGAGGGACCGCTGGTAGCCAGAGCTTGCCAGGCCTAGCTTGGGGAGAGGACATCCCCAGGGCCTAGCTTGGGGAGAGGACATCCCCGGGGGTCTTGCAGGCTGGGACCCTCCGGTCATATTCACCTTCTAAGGTGAGCAAGGTGAGCTGGTCCTTCCAAGCATCCCTGCCCTGGGGATAGGGTGGGATTCTAGCCTGGAAGGGACGGCTGAATGATAAGTCTTTTGCCTTCCAAGGCCACTGCTTGGGGGCCTGCCTGCCCCGCCCTCTCTCCTCCCTCTCCCTGACCCCAGCCAGCCCCTGTACCCTTGCTTCAAGCCCAGATGGTTTGGGCGTCAGAAGACAGAATGGTTTACACCACAGCCCACAGAGCTGTCCCTGGGGCCCTTCAGAAGAGACAGGAGGGGCCTGGCCCACTCCGTCTGGTCTGGGGAGCGGAGTCGGACTCAGGACACTTTAGACATGGTCTAGTCCTGCCTCTCTGAGAAAGGGCCTGACAGGACTCAGGATGTTGGCCGCTGGTACGCGGTCACAGCCTTCTAGAGCCTACAGAGGCCGGCCGGCACAGGCTGAGCAGTTAAGCTTTCTGCAGGAGAGGGACTCAGAAGTTAGGCCTGATGGAAACAGGATGGGGGTGTCAGGGGCAGGGGTCTCAAGAGTGTGGCGTCCCCACCTCCCTGACCATGCGGATCACGGTTAGAGCCCAGTGTTCGCTGAAACCAGCCCTAAGCCCAGCCTTCCCGGACAGCTGAGACCTCTCGGGTCAGGGTCTGTCCCTTCCAGGTTAGGCAGCTGGTGAGGGAGGGAGCGGGGGCCAGCGCAGAGCTTGGAGAGACACAGGAAAGACAGGGCAAGGTGGGGAGAGCTCACCTTTCAGAGAGAAGGAGGAGCTGCCTTGGACTGCGGGCCCATCATCTGAGTTCTGGATGGTGGAGGAGTATTCCCAGACCCGGGAGGTGTAGTTACCTGGCAGGGCACAGCAGGAGACGTGAGTCCCCCCAGCACCCCCAGCACACTTCCGGTCGATCCTTCCTGCCATCAAAGTTGTCCGAAACCACAAAGTGTCCGCTCGTCCCTGCCGTACCTCAAGGCCCACTGTCCTCAGACTCAGGTTCCGAGTCCCTAATCGGCACACGCCCCCCCCCCCACCTCCACTTTCTGGCCTCAACTCCCCCAGCTCCGCTGCGGCAGCCCACCCTGTACCCTCTGAGCTTGCAGCACACCAGGCCCTCTCTCGCCCTTGGCACGCGCAGCTCCCCCCACCCGCTCCCATCCTTGACAAGCGTGTTGGGCCCTCCGGTGTCAGCTTCCCTGTCATCTGCCCCTCAGATGATGTGTGCGCCTCAGCCCCAGGCCTCACGTCACTCTGCTCTCCTGTAGTCCCCCTGGGTTATAAGGGCAAGTTTAATTGGGGGCAGGGGACACGGCTGTCTGGCCCAGCATCACATATCCAGCGCCCAGCGCGGAGCCTGGTCCCTAGAAGATTCCATTGCACAGTTGCGGGGTGAGCGCAAGAACAAGTAAACAAATAAATAGAAACACACGCGAAAACTTGGGCACAGAGGCAGCTGGTTCAAGTCCTGAAACTCTGCTTGCCGATTGGAAGAGGCTGACGAGGGTCGGTTTGGGAGGACGTCCCTGCAGTCTAGAGGAGAGAGGCAGCGGGGCGGGTGCGGGAGGAACAGCAGGAGCCCCAAGAGGACACTCGAGTCCGGGGGCTTCAGAGCCCCCAACGGACGACACCCCTGCCCTGGGCCGCCCTCTCAGCAGCCCCAAGCCCTGGGGCTCTCCCCAGTCAGCTCACTCCATGGCCGAGGGCCCAGACCTGGTTGATGGTCCTCTCCCACGGCTGCCTGCAGGAGGGCGGGGGCCCGACACTGGGGCTCAATGGTCAGAGGGGGCTGGGGCGCTCTGCCCGCCCCACTGTGAACCCCTGCCACAGGGACCTCGGGAGGGGTCTCCAGCACGGCCCCCAGGGAGCCCATCCACCCAGATCTCTCAGAGCCCATGCCCTCACTGAAGAGGCCCCCAACCCCTCCTCAGACCTCCCAGGGCCATGTCTGGTGGAACTGCCCCAGGCCTGCCCTCCCTGCCCACGGCTGGCTGGCACCCCGGAGCCTCCAAAAACCTGGGTCTTTGAGTGCATGGCCCTACACTTGGCACAAGGGTGCCCTCGGTGCGTGGGGCAGAGGGGTGTCTGTGCTCGCTCGGCCTCTCTCCCCGAGGAAGCCAGGTGTCCCCCACCTTTCACCTTTTCTGGGCCTTACGGGCATGTCCTTCACCCGGCATCACTACATCCCATCCCAGATCTCCAGGGACAGCCCCCCACTTCCTGTCTTGCCGTCCGTCCCATTGACAGCTACACTAGTCTGTTTTAAAAGTGATTTCTCAACGCAGACATGCACCCTTCAGTAAAGGGCCCCAGTCGTCTGTGGGTCCTTGTGTTGCAACGCGTGCTAAGGGAAGCTTCCACACCTAAGCCCCATTCCCGGTTTCCTGGACTCACCCTCAGGGAAAAAAAGAGCCTATGGACTCAGGGATTTCCAGGCTGCTTCTCCGCAGCCTAACTAACGACATCACACACTCTAACACAGACGCACGCATGCGCGTGTGCACACACACACACACACACACACACCCCAGCTCCCCACATCCCCCTCCCATGGGGGAGCCTGCCCCCCCACCCCCAGCCTACCACCCAGCCCCGTGCTGAGTCACTCGTTCACCTTTGGTGCCATACAGATTGTTGAAATTCTTCTGGTTGGTCTCCTTGGAGAGGCGGCTGGGGGACCCCGGCTGGTACGACGTCCTGGCTCCACCTAGGAAGGAGATGAGGAGGGGTCCCCACTGTGGAGAGCTGGGTCTGCTTCAAGGCAGGCCCATAGCTTCTGACTTGAGGGGCTTACGCGGGACTCCTTGTCCCCAGACGGCACCCACTGCCTGTCCCAGGACCCGGGTCCCACCACTAAGACGGCTCGTCTGGGTCTACATCAGGCAGCCACTTAATTTGCGCTCCAAATCAGGACACTTAACGGTGAAAGGAAGACGGTTAGTAAGTACACAGGAGCATTAGGTGTAAATCTGGAAGCTTCTGCAGAGACTCGGGGTGCATGGTTTCCCTACGTGGGCGGCCCTAAGGATCACCAAGGCCTGAGAAGCCAACACCTCCCTCCTGAGCCAGGCCCTGCATGATGGAGACCCCAGAGGCTGCAAGGTGGTGTCCCTGGGACGAAGGAGGATGGTGGCAGCTGTTGGGGGGTACAGGTGAGGGCTCGCCTATGATGAGGAGCGAGGGGCCACAAATATCTCCCGGGTGCTTCTGCCTCCAGGGATAAGACCTCACATTGCTCAGGAGCCTCCACATTCAGATTCGCAGAACAATCTTGAGAGGCTGGTGGCGTGGGCTCCATACCCCCACTTTACAGATGAAGAAGACAGGCTTTCCACATGCGTCCGGGTCCTTCCGTCAGCTCCTTCCCTCCCACCTAACGGGCGCCCCACTCTCAGCTCTGGTCCGCTTTTTTACTGAGCACACTGCCCCTCCTTCAGGGGCCTGGAAACCAGCCTCCGCTGGGAAGTGTCCCTGCATGAGCCCACTGCCCCAGAGACCCCAGACTCATGCCAGTAACCCTCGGATGGCCTTGTCTCCTGATCCCCGTTCTGACTCTTCCTGGCCCTTCCCTTGCCTCTACCCTGAGCCTGGGAGCTCCCAGAGGGCAGATTTCCTCCTTCCTCCTGTCCTCAGTGCAAGGGCAGGGACACCGGATGAACCTGTTTCTTCCACCTACAAATGTCACCGACTGACTCCGTGATAAGCTGAAAGCCTTCCTAGCATCTGAGCTGAATTTCTCTCCTCCCAGACAGGGGTACTCAGGGGGCAGTGACCTGCCCAAAGTCCCGAGGTCCTGGCTGGAGGGCAACATCCTGGCAGGTCTGTGCTCTTCCCTCTAACCCCACTGCTGCTCCGCTCCCCTCCCCACGACCTGCGGGGGAACCCACGCCCCTCTCACTCCCCGAGGGAGCTGGGGGAGCCGAGCAGGGCCCAGCTGAGGGGACCAATGCACATCGGGGTCCTCACTAGAGAGGCTGGTTAGTGCTGCTCACCCGCTCAAGGACGGGGCCCCAAGGACAGCGCCCTGGGAGGGGAAGGGGCCAGACTGGTGGCCTGGCCCACACCAGGAATGTGGGGCAGGGGGGACTCGGGCGCCCAGATGCTTCGCCAGGCCTCTGTCAGGGCCCAGGTGTTGTTTTCAGATTGGGTGGAGCTCAGAGATTCCTCCTGCTGAGCTCATCTCTAAAGCCCCTACGCCCTTCCCATGGTGTGTGTGTGTGTGTGTGTGTGTGTGTGTGTGTCCAAGGTGTGTGAATCAGCTCTCAGGCCTGGGGGCTCCCCGGTCCCCAGCTCCTTCCCCACATCTCTCTGTCTCCTTTCTCCCTTTTCCCCACAGCCCCTCTCTTCTGAAGACCACCCCCACGTGTGGGCACGCCCCCAGGAACGCACCCCCTCTCTCCAAGGGCTGACACGCCTGGCACGCCCACCCTTATGTAACGGGCGTTGTTGCGGTTTGTTGCTGGTGCGAAAGAATGCAACAGGCTTCCCCCCCCCCCCCCCCCCCCGACCCCGGGTGAAAACAGGCGGGCTCTGGTCTCTACCTCCACCCAGGCTGACACAAGCTGGGACCGTCCAGGGCCCAGAGAAGGCCAAGGGCCAGGCGGCGGGCGTGCCAGGAGGGGGCGGGGAGGAAAGGTAGACCAGCCGTCCGTTTCCCCGCCCTCAAGGGGCAGAATGGCCCTGGAGGGGCTGTCCTCCCCCAGGACCACAACAAGGCACGTGGAAGCAGAACACGGCTCGGGCTCAGGCCCCGAGGATGGTTGCTGGTGAAAACAGCAGCCCAGAGACCCGCTGAAAGGAAAGGGAAGGACAGGACATATTGGGACTGGAGGCAGGGACTGGGGAGGAGGAGTCAGGAGGGGCAGGTGCCTGTAGTTTATCTCCAACCCAGATGCTTCTGAGGGAGGAAGGGGGCACTGTTCTTGGGTCCAGAGGGACAGCAGGTGTACGCCTGGACTTCCCCGGGCAAACACAGTGACGGTCACTCTGGCAAGGCGGAACCCAGCCGAGTCCCGAAGTCGGGGGCCCCGAGGGATGGGGCACTCTCTCTTACTCTTGGGCGTGAGGTACATGGAGTATCTCTTCATGGTGTCGGGCGCGCTCCACTCGTTGCCGTAGCTGTTAGTGTAGCTGCTCATGTAGCGATGGTCAGCTCCTGGGAGGGACAGAGGCCGGCCATCAGAGGGGCAGGTGGAGAGGAGAAGCGGGCCCCTGGGGGCAGCCCTGGGCTCTGCTGAGTCAGCCCACAGCCCCTCTGTCCCAGGCAGAAGTGAGGTTCTCCGAGCCTAGGGAAGGCCATGCCCTGCCCAGCATTCCCTCTGCTCCTGAGCCGCTGGGAGGTGAGAGACGGTCGGCAGGGAGCCAGCTCCTTCCCTGGACCGACCCTTGTGAGTAAAACCAGAGGCACAGCACTTTGCCGTTGACAAGGTGCTACTGACATCCCTTTCCTTTTTGTTGTGTACGCAACCCCTGGGCTGGAAGGGAGATCCCCACGGGACAGACCAGGAAACTGAGGCTCGGGAGGTAAGTGAAGCCTCTTGCCCCATGGCCAGTGAGGGCAGAACTGGGGTGTGAGCCCTCATTCCTATTTCCTCACTTTGTCCCAGCCATGTTGGCAGCCCAAGAGGGTGGAACGAAGTCCTAGCGTCGGCCTCCAGGGCCAGGGACCCAGCCGGCTGATCAGAGGCATGCAGAGGGGAGTGAGCTGCGTGGGACGGGCACTGATTCCCCACCGCACCCCCAGCCACCAGTATACCCCCAAACCCAGACAAATCGGTGATGCTACGCTTGCCTTCCCCCAGCTGCCCCCCCACCCCCACCCCATTCCTTTCTCTTGCGACTTCTCCATCTTCTACGTTCCCGCTGCCCTTCCCCCTCTGTCTCCCCTGGGCAAGAGAAGGAATGAGTGGCTCAGGTCCTTATCCTTCATCTTTAACACCTGTACCCAGCAGGGGCCTGGCCTACAGTAGTGCACCCCACCACAAACACGTGTTCTCCCGGGTGCTGCCCCCGCTCCCCACCCAGTGTTCCCTGCTCCGACCGACTGCTCCGCAAGCTCAGGATGATGGTGGTCAGTCCCTGGGCCTTTGGGGGTAGGACTAAGTCCCTGGTCTAATGGGTAGGCTGTCATCCAGGAGGAGAGGAGGTCTGACTCACTGGCCTCCCATTCCCCCCAACCCTGCCCTATAGCCAGACACACTCCCAACAATAACACAGCAGCAACCAGCAAACCAACACGGAGGCCCAGGGCCCCAGGCACAGGTGCAAGGCTGCTGACATCACAGCACCCATCCTGCTCCTGGCAGCGCCTCCCTGCACACCTGGCACAGGGCACGGGGCCACACTTGCTCAGAGGTCATGGTCAACACAATCGTTACCTAGAAATGACCCGGTGGACAGGTGGCAGGCAGTCCTGTGAGGCTCATGGGCCAGCCTGGCCCAATCACAGCCATCCTCATCTGTCTGCCCCGACCTCAGCAGAGGGGCCCCACCCCTGGGTTTGTACCCCAGGGACCGTGATCATCACACTCCCAACCGCTCTGCCCGGCTGCCAGCCTCAGCAACTTCTCGGCCGGGAAGACCTGGGAGGCTGAGTATCAGAGTGTGAATCCTAACCACATCCTCCGCTCAGCTGTGTGCCCTTTGAAAAGCTACTTCTCTGAGCCTCGGCCTTCTCATCTATGAAACACAGTGCATCCTGCGGGGAAAGTAAGCCTCGGCCAGCAAAGAGCTCGCACAAAGCCAGCACACTGGGAGTCCTCAGTCACTGTCAGCCACCACCACTAATGTCATCACCATTGTCATCTGAAGGGAGATTTCAGGACCCGAAGGCCGCTGGAAGCAAATGACTGTCTTGCTGCAGTAGCTCATGGATCCTCAGGTGTCACTGAATGTCCCTCACCTTTCACAGGAACATTGGGTGATGTCACCATCACCGAGATATATAGAGGTCCCCCCTAAAGCCCAGCAAATCGGCACACTATTACCCTCTTCTCAATCCCAGAGAATCACCTTCTCCGCTTGGAGACAAAAGACAGGGTCTGCCTCCTTAGGATGTTTGGGGCCGGAAGTGTCCTTAGAGCCCCATATTGGGCCTGGATCACTGAGTGGGGCCATGGGGGAAAGTGATCCGGCTTAGGGCCCTAAAGGGACTGGGCTGGGCTGGTGAGAAGAGACTTAATGGATTAGTTTCTCAGATGAGGAGGCTTTCGGTGAGGTGATTCAGTTGGCCTCAGTGGGGGCCAGCGTGACTCAGAAGCTGACATCAGGGAAGCCGGTGAGTCACTGAGACACATGGGTCCCATTGTCCCCAGCCCGGCCTCTGGGCTCAACACCACTCAGTGAGGCCATGGTGACAGGCAAGGTCTCCCTCCCAGCACGATGCAGTTCTAGGTCATGTCTGTGGGAGTCCGCAAAATCACCAGGTTAGCATCTGGCCCTTACAAGTGGCAGCCTCCCCACAGCTGCTGGGTTGGGCCCATAATCAGATGTAGCTCTGAATGAAATTAATCCTGAGTTTGATGGATGACCCACAGAGAGGAGGCCTTTGTGCATCCAGTGCCCAGATGCTCACTGCCCTTGGGAGCCCATGTAACACAGCATAACCTTGGCATCCAGTTCAGTGGAGGGTTATAATCCCTGAATCCTAGTCCCAACACCTTGGGTAGGAAGGGTGGTTTGGAACAATGAGGGGTCGCCTGGCTACATGCCAGCCCAGGCATCAGGGATCGGCACTTGGAAAGCACCAAGTGCACATGGCCGTGGGACGGGCCCACAGAAGAGACCTACCGTTCTCCATGTGGTTCCTCTCGATGAAGTTACGGCTCAGGTCTGCCTTGCACATCTTCTCAACATGGCGCATGCACACGTTGAGCAGGTCATCCTTGAAGTTGCCAAGTGACTGTCCCAGGCCCTCCCCCTCCAGCAGAACATGGTAGGTGGGCAGAGGTGGGGGGAGGGAGTAATTACTCATCAATGCACCAAATTCCTACCAAGGAAGGAAAGAAGCCATTAACTTCCTAGGTCTTTAGTAGCCGAGGGGACACTTCTCTGCAGGGAGTTCTCCGTCCAGCTGGAAGGGTCAACGCTGGGAGCCTTGTGGTTCTAGACACAGCTCGGCTATGAACTAGCCCCACTTGTCCTCTTATGTTTCTCCTTCTGTAAAATGATAGGGTTTGGCCCAACTCTACTAGATGCTACCATCCCTGATGGTGTTAGTAGTCATATATGTGACTCCATGATTCCTACCTCTTCAACTGGACACGTCGTTCTATCTCACAGGGGTTTCTGAGAGCGACACAAGCTGGGACTTCTTTGGGAGTGAAAGCACTAAGGAGATGCAAGGTATTTCTAGAACGTTCTGGGTCAGTCACGGTGCTACCTCCACCTTTACATACCACACTCAAAGCCTGCCTCTCCCCTTCCCACCCCCTCACCAGGAGAGTCCCTCCTCTTTCTGAAACCTTTATGGACCTTCAAGACCCAGTTCAAATTCCACCTCTTCCACACAGCTGTGTTCGATTACTCCAGCATGCTTGCTTGCCCTTCCCAGAGCTTCCATGGGCACTTATCTCCTGAACCACATGCTTTATCATTTAATTACATACTCTTCTATATTGCTCTCTAATTGTACATGTCTTATCTTCCCAGCCGGATTGCAGCTCCTCGGGGGCAAAAACCATGTCTTCTACTTCTCTATTCTCCACAGCACCTACCAGAGTCCTGGGGCATGCAGCGGTGCCCAAAACACTCTAGCAGCTGGATGAATAGACAGACAGGTAAGGTCAAGGATCATGCCTAGGCAGCCCTTCCACGCCATGCCTCATACCCAAAGCAGACCTTATTAATCAATCCCACAGCTCTTTCCTACTGAGCCTGGAGCACTGTTAGTACATATCAACTGAAGCAAGTACAAGGTCATACTTGTGTGCCTTCTTTAGAGGAGGGATGGAAATGGCTTAGATGGAAAAATTAAATGGGCAGATGGAATGGAGCTTGGAAAGATGGATGGATGGATGGATGGATGGATTGATGGAGGTTCTGGGACAGTGAATGTAAGGACTGAGGGATCAAATGGTGGAGGAGTTGCTTTGTACCTGCAGAAACAGCACCGAGTCACTGATGGTTTGCATCTGCTCCCTGGTCTGCTTGTCCTCATGCAGCACCTTGGCCCTCTCGTCCAGAGCATCCACGATCACCTTCACCTGGCCCACGGCGTCCTGCTCCCGCTGCTCCAGTGCGGCCCTCACTTCCTCCTTTTGCTTCTCTAGGTCCCGCACCAGGTCCTGGAAGTTTTGCTCCAGGATAGCCTTCTCACTGGTGGTGAAGCTCTGCATCCAGAGTGAGAGGAGAGAGATAGAAGGGTTTCGGGAATTTTAAGAACCTCCCGAGTGGGTTGTATCTTTAGATTCCTAGCCCAGAGTCAGAGACGGGGCATTTCCATTGCCCCAACCCAGCAAGTCCGTTTGACTAAGGATCTCATTCAAAGGCATCTTTGAGGGATGCCATCTATGGACAGAGATGGCCAGGTTCATTCACAGCCCACTCTTCTTTATCTGTGACTCCTCCCAGGGGTGAGTTGACTTGGCCATCATTCCAACCTTGGGCGACTCCATGGACCCAGAAGACCCCCCATGAGTCAGGTGGTGCTCAGTAAACCTCGACTAGCACCAAAGAGCATTCAGAAAGTGAACGGACAGGCTGTTGATGGAGCCAGGGTCAAGAGTCAGCGATCTCAGATTGTGGTCTGCAATTACTCAAACTGTGGCAGACACACAGGCAGCCATCCTGGCCCCAGTGAAAGGACAACGTCATGCCCTTGGTGGCTGGGTGGTCTGCTGGGCAGAGTAGACAACGGAGCACACTGGAGGACACACCGGAAGATAGGTCGATCTAGGGTCTTTATTTGCTGGGAGAGAGCCTTAGCAGATGGTGAGATCACACATGAATGCCTGGCCTGGACTTAGAAGGGGAATTGGTGGGGACGCCAGAGGGGTGGGAGGACCCAGAAGAAGTAAGTGTGGGGCATAAATGGGGGGCCTGGAGCAGGAGAGAACACCTGTCTCCTCCCAGGTAGGACAGGCGGGGTGAACACACAGCAAGGCCAAGGCCTGGTCATCAAGCTCACCTTGATGCGGTCCTTCTCCTTCTGCCACTTCTCAGCTTCATCTTCAATCTCGATGATCTTGAGCTGTAGCTGTTCCTTTTGTAGTGACAGCTCTGTCTGCAGGGAAGGAGGCAGGGTTGGAGAAGTCCGGGGAGAGGTGGGAGAGCGACAGAGATTCAGGGAGTGGGCCCATGCAGGGGGCCAGCCTGGGGAGGGCTCACTCCTCAGCCCTTCAGCCTGTCTTCAGCAAACCATCCCAGGGACCTCAGATAGGCTGGACCCCACGCCTGTCACCAGGGATCTGGCAACAGATCAAACACTATGTCATTGTAAACTCAGGCCTCTGGGGCTAGGCCATCCCAGCCAGGTCTTTATAAGGACTAAACCTTCTGCCGGGTCCCTCCACCTAAAGTGAGCCGGACGGTTAGTTCATTTATGGGGTTCCCACTCCTCTCAATGGACTTGAGGCCACTAGGGAGAGGGAAGGAAGCTCCTACCTCCTTCAAGCTTCAGGGGGACCCAGCCCAGCTCAGCACAGCCCAGCCCAGCCCAGGGAGTGTCCCGTGGCAGTGACAGTGTGCAGCGTTTCTATGCCATGACGTGGGGCCTGTGTTGCAAGCCAGAGCCCAGGCTGCAACCAGCAGGGACTCCGTCTGGACAGGCACAGCTATAAACCTGTTTATGGGAAAGGGAGTGCAGTACGCAGTTTGGGCAAGATGGGGACTTCTGTTCAGGGTCCCTGGGGGAGGGGGGCTGGCGGTGAGTGAGGCAGTGAAAGGAGGAAGAGAGAAGACAGATTCCAGGGATCTCTGCTCAGGGGAGGACGCCGCAGGCTGCTGGGGTCTGGGGGTGGGAGTGCAAAAAGGACCGAGGAGGGGTGCATGGGGAAGTGAGCTCTGACGGATACGGAAAGTATGGATAATATTTTCCTTCCGTTGGGGAAATGCCTTCTCTGGAAAGCAGCTGCCACAGAGACAAAGGGGAGGCATGAAGCTAGGGCCAAGCTGATTCAGGCGAGCCAAGAGGCACCTTTGTGCTCTGCGGGGGCCCCTGCCAGGGATCTCAAAGCCCCTTCCGGCTTGGAAAGACTGGTGGGTGATCTCTACCCCTCAAGGCCGTAGGGCGCTCACAGTCTCCCCAGTACTCTGGGTTTTGAGCAGAGTTCCACACCTTTCCCCAGCTGTCTCTTTGAGGAACCCACAAGAAAAGTCAAGATGAGAAGGCCACAGACCACCAGGAATGGGAGCTCTGTTGGCAAGGAGTCCTGCGCAGGGTACAGACGGGTCGCACCTCTGGAGGGCTCCACCAGGCTGACGGGGTGCTGACTGGGGTCCCTCCCCAGACACCAGGGAAGTGGATTGGGAGTGGAGAGAGCTTCCCTGGCTTTCTTGGAAAGGGTGCCCAGAGGATCAGGGAGCTGGTGGAGAAATAGGGAAGGCCCAGGCCAAGAACTGTAGCGGTCCCGGACAGAAAGCCCCTGATGCCACCCCGCACCCCCTCTCTGCCCACAGTCCTGGGCTCTCCTGGCAAGAAGACTCCAGGTTCTCAGGAAGCATCTGGCCCACCAGCAACGGGCTGCAGATCCGGCAACATGGAAAAATGCCATCACCAGAGATGGAAAATGACTGTCAGGAGGAAAGCAGTGAAAGGAAGTAAGGACGGGATCTGGCCTGGTTTCTGGAAAAAAGCTGGGGAGAAGTCAGGTACCGATAGACACAGTGCTGGGAGGGTGGAGAGCCGAGGACAGAGAACCCAAGACACAGCGGGTGGCAGATCCTGTGGCCTGGAAGGATCTGAGCCATAAGGAAGAAACAAACAGCTGGACAATGGGTCTATGCCAGGCACCTTGCCCATCCCAGGAGCGCTCCTAAGGGAAGCCCCAGGTCGAGGGGACAGTCGGAAGCCATCCCACTGCAGCTGACCCCTCCTGACCTGGCTGGAGTAGGGGCATTGGCCCCTGGGTTTCTCGCCCCTACCTCGGCAGCCCCAGAACAAGGCCTGATGGAGAGGAAAGCAGAGAACAAAAGTACATTCACTCCCACCCTCCCAGGGCCTGCCCAGGGGGGAAGGGCAGCCCTCCCATGAATGAGCACGGGGGATCCTGGAGGGAGCCCACTCAGAGCTTGGGACTGGGAGTCCAAACATCTGAATGCGGTTACCACCATTTCCAAGCAGGTGGTCTCTGCAAGTGACTTGACTTCCCTGGGCCTCGGGGCTCTATCTTTCGTGGACATAGTAAGAGGACTGACCCCCTCCCCCCCCACCAACCCACAAGGCCATGGGATGAGCTGGGAACCAGGAACTATAGCTCTCAGAAAGTACCCTGCATAGAGCGAGCCCCGGCCAGCGGTCTAGCATCTCATAGTGTGGGGGACCTTCCACGGGCTAGGAGCTGTGTGGGATGCCCTCCCTCCCAACAGGCTTGGAAGAGAGGGTGCTGTGTGGCGAGCACGGCCGTGGGGCCCAAGGGAGCAAGGGGGGTGGGCAGGCGGGATCAGGGGAAGCCTCGGAGGTGCTCAGCAGTGAGGACGGCAGGTGCCGATGTACTGGCGTCTGGGGACAGTGTGTATGCTGCCAGGATGCAGGGAGAAGTGTGGGCCCAGAGGCCTGTATCGTGGGGAACTGAGGCCTGGAGGACACTGGGGAGAACAGAGCAGAGGGAGGGGAGGGGATGAGGGTCGGCTGACCTTGCCAGTGGGAAAAGGTATGACCAGAGAAGGTTAAGGCCAGCGGAGTCATGTGGAGTGAGCAGAGACGCTGGGGGCAACTGCCGGGAGCCATGGGAACACAAGGCTGGGTCCGGCCCGCAGGAGAGAAGTCTCCCCCCACAAGCACGGATTTGCCGGCCAAGAGGGAGTACAAAGGAAGGGGATTAGAACAAGGAAGAGCCCAGGGCAAGGGCCCAGGAAGTCAGACCCTGGGGTGGGTGTTGTGGCGGGGGGCAGGGGGGTCTATGCTGGAGAAGAAAAGGAGGGAAGCGGGCAGCAGGGCTGGCTGAGGTGTGGTGAGGAGGGCCAGGGTGTTGGCCAGTGACCCAGGAGGGAGGAGGGGAGGCCGCTGATCTGGAAGCCTGTGAGGGCAGGGTCAAAAGCGGAGACGCACTGTCTGCAGCAGTGGGCGGAAGACTCGGGGTGGAGGAGAGAGTCGGGCACTGGGGAATTCGGACACGGGCTGGGAGGGGGCCTCACAAGACCAGACTTGCAGGAAGGCGGGCCCTGGGGAAGGGCCTTGGAGTGGGAGCTCCGCGTGGCTACAACAGTCCCTTGTCCCCTCTGGGATGAGGGCTCCCCTCTTTGGAGGAGGGTTTGGGGGGAGACCCCTGGGGGTATATCTAGCATCTGTGTGGCTCCCAACGCTCTTCCCTGCTAACAGGGCTGTGTGAAGCTGGAAAAGGCGGGATGTGGGAAAGAACGTACCATAGGAAGCCTCCAAGATACTGGGTTCTCCCCCAAAACCAGGAGAAGGGGGACACTAACTGTATGACTGAGCACCTACTATGTGCCAGCCATTTTCCTCTTTCATCTGCAAGTGGCGCCACCCCATTTTACAGATGCAGAAACTAAGGCCTAAAAAAGATTAGGAACTTTGCCTGAGCTTTCACAGCTGGAAAGCCATTAAGGCCAAGATGTCACAACAGGACACAGATCTCATGTGGCCTCGTAACCTCTAGACTCGTCTCTGAACCTTCCAGGACGTTGTCCATCCCCTTCACTTCTGCTAACTTAAGCCTGCCTAGGCTCCCACCCCACAGATGGTATAGTTTGGCCATCCTGTCTCTTTCCTCGTCACCCCTCTTCCCTCTCCCCACACACACCCTCTTTCTCGCCCCCTGAGGTCCTAGCTCTCTCTCTTTCTCCCTCCCTCCTCCCTTGGAATCTGAGGAAAGCCCCTGATATCTGATGGGGCCTCAGCTCCCCACCCCTCCATTGCTGTGCATACCTCCCTCCTCTCTTCCTCCCACTACGGGTTCCTTCCCTCCACCCTGCCCAGGCCTGTCCCTAAATGCTTCCTTTGTTCCCTTCTCCCACACTCGTCTGGTTGCCTCTCGCTCTGCTGCCGGGGATGGGCACTGGGAAGGCCATCCTGTCTGCAAATCCTTCCGGCCTTGGGGGAGTGGAGGATTCCCTGAGAGCAGACCGAGGGCACAGTGGTGGGTCGCACCCAGTCCGGTGGGCCTTCGGCCGCAGATGCACCTGAACACTTACCCGGACAGGGGTCACCTGCACGGCCTGCAGGGAAGGGGGGATGAGGCCTTGATCCTCCTCGGGCTTGATTTAACCGCATGGGCTGTTGGCTCTGATATTTGCCAAATGAGGCAGTTAATTGCCAAATTTGTACTCTCAGACAAATGGTAATTATCTGGATAAGAATCTGAAATGCTGGAGAGATTTCCCCATTTCCACCCAGATGTCAGATAGCCCAGTACTAGTCTGCGTGACGGGGGCTCACAGTCCCTTCTGCTTCCTCAGGTGCCGGGACAGGGACCGGACAAGACGGGGTAGACAGACTAGCACCCAGGCTGTCCTCAGACTGGTGGTGGGCCCTTGAGAAAGTCACCCCACCTTTCCCAAGCCTCGATTTCCTCCTGGCGACGTTGGACAAGATGCCTGATTCCCAACCTGGCTACTCATCACCATCGGCCACAGAGACTTAAAAATACAGATCTGAGGCCCCAAGCCCCTGAATGAGAACCTCCCAGGGAAAGGCCTAGGCAGCTGTGTCTTGATTCTCTAGGTGATTCCAATCTGAGGATGCCCCCCCTCCCCTGCCCACCGCACGCCCCCCCAGCGGAGCCTGCCATCCTATGAAAACAAAGTGTAAAATGGTGCAGAGGAAACAGCCATCAGAAGAGCCAGAGCACCTGGGTGGCTCAGTGCGTTAAAGCTTCTGCCTTCCGCTCAGGTCATGATCTCAGGGTCCCAGGATCGAGCCCCGCATCGGGCTCTCTGCTTGGTGGGGAGCCTGCTTCCCCTCTCTGTCTCAGCCTGCCTCTCTGCCTACTTGTGATCTCTATCTGTCAAATAAATAAATAAAATTAAAAAAAAAAAAAAAGAAGCATCAGAATCCCAGCTTGGCCACTCCGTGCTGGGATCCTGGAGAAGTCTCTTGGCGTCTCAGGGCTTATGTCCTCGTCTCTAAAATAAATAGGTACGGTAGCCCGCAGCTATGGCGCTATTGTCAGGAGTAACAGGTAAACAGTTGGTGCTCTGTAAAAACTGGAGTGTCTCCTGCTGCCTGTCTCCTGTCTCTGAACAACTTACCAGATAAACTGCTTCCCCTTCAGCCTCCATGGAGGTCACCCCTCTCTTCTCTCGCCCACCCTGTCCCAGAGCAAGAGCCCCCCCTCCCCAGCCCCCGACAGGATCCATCCTGACCCGATGCAGCAGGAAAGACTTGGGATAGACAGAAGGATGATCCAAGAGACAGAAAAGGATGGAGATGGATACAGACATCCAGCCTGGGGAATGTCCAGAGGCAGGGGAGTAGACATCGGTGGGACCCCTTCTAACACCTGGAGTGGAACCAGAACATTCTGACCCTGGATCCACCAGAGGAAGGATAGTCATGCTTCCACAGTCAAGTGGCCTTTGCTCCAATACGGCCCCCACTCAGAGGCTACAGGCAGAGCTGAAACCCAGGAGGTGAGCACCCAAAGCCCTGACTGTCATCTGCAGCCTCGTGCAACCATTCAAGACTGGTCCCAGATGACCTCACTGGGGCCTTCACCATCTGACCTGCTGAACAGGTTTCGGACAGGGCTCCTTGCAAAAACCTGTGCGTGGGCTGATGTTTGGGTCTGTAGGGGATGCCTCCAAAGGATGCCAGGATTGACACGCTTATTCCCTTCCATCAGTCAACCCACTAACCCTGCTCGGTGCCAATATTCCCCATGGCCGACATTCCAGCAGAGCCAAGCGTGGACAAACAGCTGTGCTCCAACTCCGTCTCCTGGCCGCCCTGCACCTCTCCCCATCTACCCTTACACCACTGGGGCGCACACGCACACGCTGTCTGGCTCCCACTGTTAAAATCACTCCGGTGGATCAGACATTTTCCCCTGAAATCCCCGATAGAGCACACGTATCCTGAATCCCATCTTCTTGGTGCCCCCACCCTCAGTTGCTTTCAAATATTGGAAGAGAATTAGGGGACTCCTTCCTCAACCTCCACAAGCTTGGACAGGTCCCTCCCTCTCCCGGGACCTCTGTCCCTGTCTGCAAGGTGAAGGAGGAGACCCAGGAGACTGCTAGGACTCCACCCAGCCTGCCTTGCCACCGCTACAATTTGATGTTGATCGACAGCTGCTTCTGTGTAACTGGGCGGATGCTCCCCAGGCTTGTTTGTCCCTCTGAGCTCTGCCTCCTGACCTATATCGTGAGCCCTCAAGGACGAGGGCTCTGTCTCAGAGTCCTACCGCAGCACCAAGCACCAGAAGGTGAACTCCAAGTTCCCGGTGCCTCCACGGAGGGTTGCCCAAGACTCTTTCCTCCTCCGGAGGCACTTGGGCTTTGGTTAGGTGATACCCTGGTTCCAGACACAAACAGACAAATAAGCATGTATATTGCTTGCAGTAGAAGTGGGCACCTGAAGCCACTTGGCACCAATCTGCCCCCCTCCTCATCCCTGACATTCCCAAGAATCCTGGGACTCCACGGGGGAATTTGAGGACCACCAATGTAGTCCAACACGTTGGGTTCACACGCAGGGAAACCGGGACTGAGAGAAGGGAAGGGACTTGTCCGTGGTTGGGTGGCTAACTAGAGGCAAAAACCAGGCGTGGAACTCGGTGGGCTCTCCCAGAACCCAGTCAGAGGCTCTGCAGCTTTTTGGGTTACACCTGATGAAGATGACTGCCCCCCTTGGTTCTGTTCCGGTTTCCCAAGAAAGCTCCCGAAGGATAGGTTCCACGGCCCGGCCCCGTCACTGTCTCTAGCCTGACGCTTGAAGCCAGGCTGGGGTCAGGGCACCCGGGAATCGGGAACACCTTCCAGGGCCAAACAAGACCCCTGACAAGGATCTTTGAGTCTTTTTCCATTTGTAACCCATCTCTCTGCCCAGGGGTGTGGGCGAGAAGTACAGGAAGACAGTCAACAGCCAGCTCTTGGGCGGGAAGGCTGGACGGGGAGGGGTCCTGGGCTGCCCTATTCAGAGGGGTAGAGAGAAGCTGACGAGGAAGGCCAGGTCCCCTGCACCGAGCACCAGAAGGTTCACCCCAGTGGGGGGCCGCCCACGACTGCCAGCTGTGTGGCTGCTGCGGGACAGCAGGCTCAGCATCTGTGGGACAAAGGGTAGCAACCCCAGCTGAGCCTCTGGACCAGAACACCCTCTCTCCCTGTACAGCCCTTTCACAAGCTCCACACGCCTCTGCTCCTCCCCAAGGAGGTGCAGGCACGATCACACAGACAGCTGTCATGCAAATGCACTACGTATCCCATATACAAACATGTGCACCAAACAGCCACCCAAACATGCAACACGCACACATACACGTCCATCCCACCCACATGCAAACTGCAGCCCTCCCCAAGCAGGGTCCACCGATAGGCTCGTGCCCCTGCGACCACACACACACACGAAGCACACAGAGCCAGTGAAGGGGACGGAGGAGGCCTTTGGGGGAAGTTGAGAGGCTGGCGGGGCAGGTGGGGGGAGAGTGGGAACAGGTAAGCAGCAAGGAGCCCTTGCCCTACAAATGCAGACTCTAAAGCCTGGGGAACAAGAGTATTTAAGTGGCCCCCAAATTCCCTCGTCCTCACCCATGACCCCTGCCCCAGCAGTCAGTCCTGCTCAGGTGGCACAAATTCTCTCTCCCTAAAATAAAAAATAAACAAGAAGAAACACTGCTGCCAGGCCCAGAGCCCAGGGTTGAGCCCCGGTGGATTCTCTGATCTGACTTGAACTTATCCTGTGACCTTGGTCAAGCCCCCAGTCATTCCCGAGCTTCTGTTTGCTCCTGTAGGCAATGCCCCTGTCTCCTGAGGTTTAGGGAAACTGCCTCTGACCCCCAGCCTGTGGGCACAGAGGGCCGACAGATGGATTCAGAAGGAGCCAGGGACAGCGGAGACTCGAGGCCAAAGCCCCCCCGGAGAGCAGATGCCCCCACGCGTTACCTCCTTCTCCGCCTTGGCCTCTTCCACGGTCACGGTGCTGTGATTCTTGTGCTCCTGGAACATGCAAAGGTAACAGATGCAAGTCTGGTCCGTCTGGCAGAAGAGCTCCATGGTCTTGCCATGCACAGGGCACTTGCGAGCCTCGAAGTCCCGGATGGGCTCGAGCAGCTGGTGGTCGCGGAAGGCGGCGCCCTCCAGGTGGGGCTTGAGGTGCAGCTCGCAGAAGGAGGCCTGGCACACCAGGCAGGACTTGACGGCTTTCTGCTTGTTGCCGATGCAGGAGTCACACAGGACCTCCTCGGAGCCTGACTTGGAGCGCAGGAGGAGGCCGCCGTCGGCCCGCGGGTAGCTGTTCCGCCGGGCCTCCCCGGGCTCCACGATGGACACCGTGGGCTTTCGGGGCTCCGAGAAGATGGACTTGCGCAGCTCCCCCTTCTCGGCAAAGGAGAGGGGCGGCTTCCGGCCAGCCCCCAGCTGGAGCCCGGCGTAGGGGGACCTCTTGCCGTCCCCAGAGTCCATGCTGAAGTAGCTGGAGCTCTTGTCGTCCACGGACTCCACGAACTGGATGATGGGCCGCCGCCACTCGTTCCCCGAGAACAGGGAGCTCTTGCCCTCCCCTGGCTTCGGGGCGCCGCCCAGGCTCTTGCCCTCGGCCGCCTCCCCGCCGTGCCCATTGGTGGTCTTGGCATCTTGGCCTTCGGCCTTGGCCCCGTTCTCCAGGGTGCCGTTGGGGCCCGGGGGGCTGCGGGCGTCCCGGGCTTCCGGGCTGGCCCCATTGCTTCTGGAGGCATCTGAGGCTTCCATGGCCGGTCACTCGGCGGGCGTGTGTTAGGACTCGCTGGGGCCGCAGGTGGGCGACCTCTCGGACTGGCGTCTCCGCGGGGAGTGGGCCGGGTAGCCAGAGCCCAGGGACACACCTATAGGGAGCAGGGGGAGGAGGTGGAGGAGGAGAAGAAGGAGGTGGAGGAGGCGGGGGAGGAGGTGGGAGAGGAGGAGGAGGAGGAGCAGAGAGGAGGGGCAGCAGGCCCGAGCCTGACGCAACGGGCCGGGTAGAGCCCGCGGCGGCTCCCAGAGCCAGCGGAGGGCGAATTATACAGGAGGCCACGCCCTGCACATTCATACCTAACCTGATTTCTAAAGGACGTGGGTTTTTTTCCTCCCCTGGTTTAATTATTTTCCACAGCTCGGCAGCCAGTCGGCCTCCTTCTTTCCGACGCACCTTCTCCTGAGGAAGTGAGGGACCTCTGACCTCACGGGGGGTCAGACTTTGCTGAGCCAAAGGACCCCTGGGGCGAAGGGTGAGGTGTCAGCCGAGGCCCACGGGACAGAGGGCTATTAATTGGGTCACACAAGCCTTATAATTGGCAGGCCGGGATTTCAGAGAAGAGATTTCGCACCCTGGGCCCGAAACGAGAAAGGAGGGTCTGGTTGGCTTTGGATTGGAGGATGGGCAGTGCCCAACTTCCAGGCATTGTCCTAGGTCTGTCACCTACAGGGGCTCCTTTCACCGCCCCCTCCACAACCTGTTCAATTATCCTATTTCATAAACGAGAAAACTGAAGCTCTATGCAGCTCCCTCACGGGCCTCAGTCAAGCGGTCGGGTAGAGATTTGAACCCGAGACCTTTGAGCTGCCAAAGTCCCTTCTTTAGCTAGGGTGTCATGGAGTCTCCCGAATGACAAGGACTTCTAGAAGCCGTGTCTGGCCCAGCGGCCCTGACGAGATGCATGTGGCCCTTAGGTCATTTCTTTTTTTTTTTTTTAATTGAAATGTTTTTCATATTGTTTAGTAGTTTTTTTTTTCCTACATTTTTTATTTTAATTCCAGTTAGTTAACGTCCAGTGTGATATCCGTTTCAGGTGTCGAATCTAGTGATTCTACACCTCCGTCTAACACCCTGTGCTCCTCACAACAAGTACCCTCCTTCCCCCACCCCCTCCTTCCCCCCTTCCCTCCCCAAACGTCCGTTTTTGGGGAAGCGGCAGTTCTCTGTAGTTAAGAGTCTGTTTTTTGGTTTGTCTCTCTCTCTCTCTCTCTCTTTTTTTTTTTTTTTTTAGTTTATCCTTCGCTGGTCTGTTTTGTTTCCTAAATTCCACACGGGAGTGAAATCATATGGTATCTGTCGGCCCTTCTGTTACTGCCTTCTGAGCAGGTCAGAACCTGTTTGGACCGAAAGGACAGAGCAACAGTAAGGAGGGGAATGCAGGCAGCGGCAGGCCAGGCGGCTGAGGCCCCAGGGCCCAAACACTTCCCTCTCTTCTGTCTCCACAGCAGTTTTGCTGTGTGACTCAGGAGAAAATCCGCCTGCCCTCTCTGGGCCAGGCCACAGGCGACACCCTCCGACAAGCCACCGGTGAAGCGTCCGTAGCACTCTGATCACCTCAGAGGCCAGCTGTTGGACTTTGACAATCATATACATACAGACCTCAGGGAGCAAAGTGGGAAAAACCGCTCCTACCACTTTCGCCCTCTGACCCCGCAGGAACACCGAACCCTCAGCTCTTGCCAAGACAGGCCGCCTCATCGCCTCTGGCTTCAACCCATTGCCATGGTCCTGGGGAGCCAATGCCCCCATCGAGGAAAGGGCTAGATGGGGCCCAGCTGGGATGGCAGGCTCTGGGCTGTGTGGAGGGAAGTTTCCCTTCCTCCCCTACCATCCGGGTCAAGTTCTGGGATCCCTGCCCCTGTGGCTCACTAGGCTGAACTCGCTAATCCTTGGTGATAACAGCCCTTGGGAGCAGGAGCAGAGACAAGCTTTTCACAGAGCAGCCAGTTTTAAGAAGAGGTGTCGGGGGTTGCTGGAGGCAGAGCGAGCTGGCTTCACCGTGGTGGTGTCCCCAGACCCCCATGAAGCACCCCCCCCACCTTGTTTGTACACACTGGCAAGTTGGCTAGGAACTCGTGGGGCCTTCTGGGGTGGAGAACCCTTTCTCTAAAACACAGGCCCAATTCCTGTAGGCTCTTCCTTGAGGTGTGGAGGGAGAGGGAGAGCAAGAGAGATACTGGTCTCTTGGGCAGGGAGATGCCCCTCCCTCTTCCCCCTGATAATGTCTCCCCTACCCCCTCCCACCTCTGTCCTATGAGAACAGCCTATGGAAAGGAAGGGAGGGTGGGGTACTTGGGTGGCTCAGTCTGTTAAGAGTCTGCTTTCCGCTCAGGTCATGATTTCAGGGTCCTGGGATCGAGCCCCGAATCAGGTTCCCTGCTCCGTGGGGAGCCCGCTTCTCCCTCTCCCTGCACTTTGCTTGTGTTCACTCTCATTATCTCTCTCAAATAAATAAAAGGAATCTCAAGAAAGAAAAAAGAAAAGAGAAAAGAAAAGAAAAAAAGAGAAGAGCCGGGAGGGCATGAAAGAGCAGAAGAGAAACTCGGGAGGGTTCTGGTTCTGCATCCACAGCGACCCTGGCTGATCCTGCTCTAGGGGCGTCTCTGCTATTGCTTAGAATTCGTGCACCTGTCTTCCAGAAGTCTGGGCCAAGACTTTGAGCCTTGGGAACAGGCCAACACAGAGTAGATGCTCAGAAAACATTTGTGGATGGATGGATGGAGGATGGATGGGGGGGAGGGAGGAGGAGACAGTTGCCATACTGGGTACAATCATTGAGAAGAAAGGGGAAGAAGGAAGATGGGTGGGAAGGAGAGAGGGAAGAGAAGAGAAGGGAAGAGAAAGGAAGGAGGTGGGTAGGTAGTAGGTAGGTGAGGGTACAGACAAATTTTAGCCCTGGCTCATCCAGGGTGAAAAAGCACCGGTTTGTAGCATTTGCCCATTTCTCCCACCCTGGCCATTTCCAAGCTACCAACACGAGGAGTTCTGGAAACAGAGCCACACTATGGGCTCCCAAGCCAGGGTGAGCGGGCTCCCGCCCATCAAGGAGCGCTGGTGGCTGATGGAGGGAGATACACCGAGGGCAGGAGGGAAGGCGGAAAGGCAGATGCCCTACAACGCCGCTCTCGATTGTCCTGAGGGAGGAAGACAGGTTCAAGGGATTTCAAGGAGACGGAAGCCAAAGCTGATTTATCTCTTCCACGAGGCTTTCCCTCTGTCACGGGTCCCCAGCAATGGCTGCCGGCTCTGAGCTCCGTCCTGCTAGAGGCATTTAGCTCAGACCACACAACGCCGTCCGTGATTCACTCATCACACAGATTTCCTGAGCCTCCTTCCACGTGCCAGGCGCTAAACAGGGACCAGTCCCACAGACATGGATGAGTCCCAGGCCTCGCCATTGGGAAGCTTACAGTCTGTGCGGTGAGAAAACAGACCAATGAGTCAGTCATTTGAATTTGGCGTGAACAGAGAACAAGAGACCTCTGTGTGTGAGTGGTTCGGGCTGCCCGGAGGAGAGAAGTCCAGGACAGGCTGACAGAGGCCAGTGCCTCCCAGTAGGCTGAGCAGGGCTCCCTTCCCGTGCCCGGGGACACCCTGCCCACCAGTCGGAGGCAGTATTTGACTTGACTCAGCAGATACTTACTTGGCTCAATTTGTAGTCAAGGCTGGTGGACTGGCTTTTGGATCCTGCTGAGCCTGGGGGTGGGGAGGGGGGGGAAGCCCAGACCCTTCCCTTCCTTGGGTGACTGCTCCCTGTATATGTCTGCTGGATGGTATAGTCTTCTGGGGGTCCCCAGAATGCAGGGGCTGAAAAGACCTCAGGGGAAGCAACCAAAGAAACAACGTCCTTCCCAGACTCCCTGGAGCCCTCGCACTAAACCATCAGCCCAGGGGGCTGAACCTGAGAGGCAAGGACTTCCACCCGCCGGAGTAGCCAGGTCTGGGATGGACACGGAGGACCATCCACGGGAAGTGATCGCCCCCACCCCCAATGCCGGGCTCCTCCAGACTCCAGCTCTGTCCTTTGTGCCCATCCACGGACCTAAGTACACTCAACCCTACAGGCCCGGGGCCCACCCCTCTGCAACTCCAAACCCAAAAAACACATTTCCCAGTACCCTGCCAAGCCTCTGTGTCATGTGCAAACTGGCAAAAAGCCCCCCAGAGGCCGACGATCCACCACCGTGTCTTGGGAGAGGGGGCTGGGAGCAAAGGACCGTTTTCATCTCTAAAGGCCTTGAAAGGAAGGGATCCCATGAGCCCCTCCGTCCCTCATCTCCCATCTTATCCTGTTCACCCTCCAGCCTCGCCTAAAGCCCTCCAGCTGAGATGCTCCTCCCTGTACAAGGCGCAGCTGGAATTCGTCTGTGGCCCCTACCCCGGCCCTTGCAGGTGTGGGAGGTGAGAAGAGCCGGAAGGTGTGGCCTCCAGAGACGCGTCCTGCTGGAGCTGGGGTCAAGTCGGCCTCCTCAGACGAGGCAGGCCCAGCCACCCCCCATGGAGTCCCTTTCTCCCACGCCCACCTACCAGCCAACCCCAAGCTTCTTCCCAGGCTTCTTTCATGAGGCATCTCAAAGCTGTTCCCCTCCTAGAAGCCTCCCCTGATTCAGCAGGTGCCGCGGCCTCACCCACCCACAGCTGCGGCCAGGTGGTACCTCACTCCATCACCAATCACCTTCAGATGAAAGAAGGAAACCCTGACAAGGAGGAAACTCCTCTGGCTTCCTTGAGATCCCAGGGTTGGGCGGGAGCCACTGTCTCTGAACAAGACTGTATCTAGAAACGTCCTCTGAAGGACTCGCCAGGGAGGAGACTTCCCCACCCCCCTTCGGCCACCCACGGCACGCTGGGGGACTGTTCGCAGCTGGAAGTTCTTCTCGGAGTCTAACTTAAATATTCTATAAGGAAGGCTGTTAGCGATGAGGAACAGACCAGACCCTCCGGCACAGCAAAGGACAAGATAAGAGGCAACTGTATCCAGGAGGGGACGGACCTAGTCCAGTCTGATGCGTCTCTGGTTCTTTTGACTTCCTGGCCTCTCCCTCCTAGAGGACTTCTAGTTGCAAGGAGCAGCAAGAAAGCTGTGGTGGTTCAAAACTTTACAGCAGTAAGAAAACGTCGGAGGTCTCACTTTCTCATTTCTGCTCTCCTCATAGTGTGGGGTTTATCCTGAAATCGAAGGGTAGACTGTACATTAAGAAGAATTCTCTAGATTGGGTGGTACTACTCCCACTTTCAACCTCTCTCCTTAGAAGAACTTTAAGAACAGGACTGATTTCTACCTGCGTACAGGGTTCCAGGCCTCCACCTGTGGGGGAGGGGGCAATGGAAGGGGAAGGAACCGGAGCCAGCCTGGGGTCCAGAAGAAATGAGCCACTGTTCCCGCCTTCAAGGGCCCTTGGCCTAATGGGTCTTTGGGATGCATGCAACAGTCTTACCCTTCCTCCCACTCCAAGGGCCCCTCCTTTGCTCCTTCCAGGCCTTTTGCCCCCTGAAAAGACACTGGGTCTTAACTGTAGCTCTCAAGTTAGCAGAAGCAAGGAGGGGCCTCACCAGGGGCAGGTGGTCAGGCCCGGGTCTGGTGACATAACCCTGACCGAGGACCCCTTCAGAATAGGGAGGTCCACAGAGGGATCCGCCATCCCCATGTCCCCTGGCTTGGCACCTACCCAACACTCGCCCAGACTCTGGAAAAGGCCCATTGGTTCAGGCCGACTTCTCCCCGAGGCTCCCCATCGACACCCATAAAGGAGGGTGTGACCATTAGCTTTATGTGTCAGCCTGGCAGAGCTCTAATACCCAGTTATTTAATCAAACACTAATCCAGGTGTTGCTGTGAAGGGATTTTGTCGACGTGGTTAATACCTATAGTCAGTTGACTTTAAGTGAAGATTATCCTCTATAAAGTGGTTGGGCCTCATTGTACCAGTTGACAGGCCTTAAGAGTCAAAACTGAGGTTTCCTGGAGGAGAAGAAATTCTGCCTCAAAACCGTATCAGCAGCTCCGGTCTGCCTCTCCAACCTGCCTGCCAGCCCTCTGGATTTGGGATTTAACCAGCTTCCACAATTAAATGAGCCAATTCCTTGAATGAATCTCTTTATATAAATATATTATCCTGTAGGTTCTGTTTCTCTATGAAATCCCGGCTGAGTCCTGCCACAGCCCGGCTCTGGTCTCTTGGGGGCTTTGAGAGGCTTCTCATGAGAAGAACCCCTCCATCAGGGCCTGAGGGTGTCGGCTGTCTGGGGTGCAGCCGGGTTGGGGTGAAAGTAGCATGTGGGATGGGGGGGCAGGGTTTGGGTGGAGGAGCCCTGGGACTCTCTCGGTGTGTGAATTTGGACAAGTTACTTAATCTCTTAATTTCCTGGCCTACAAAATGAGGCCAATCACAGCTCCTTGGCAGGACTGCTGAGCGATTAAGGAGGTTAAGAGTTATGAAAATGCCCAGATGATGCACAGCTCACAAGAATGGCTCGACAAGTTTCTGTTTAAGGAAATGTAAGCAGGGAGGGCTTTCCTCTTCTGGAGGAGGAATGGAGGGCGGGTAGCTGTCTAGGGGACCCTGGGCTTCCTTCCCCTCTTCCCCCGGCTTGGGTGGGGTGAGGTCTTTAAGCCTCTGTGCCTGGCTCTGCCCCGTGCATCTCCCAGGTACCTTCCAGCTCTGAAATTCTATGATTATAGGGTTGCACCCCACAGAGAAGGGCAGTGAAAATAATTAAAGACTTGGAAAACACAACCGGAGAGGAAAGGGTGAAGGCGCTGGGATTATTTAGCCTGGAGATGGGTGGCTTAATAACACCCTTCTTAACCAGGGAGGGTTATTTGGATGTGGGCGCTGGCTGGCCAGCTTCTCTCCCCTTCTCCAGAGGGCAAACAAGAGGGACCAGATGCACAGGACAGCTAAAGGGACTGCAGTCGGACAGTGGGGTGTCTGTCTCCCCTATGCTAACATCTACTCCTTTAGAAGTTGGGGGAGGGGGTGGCTGGGAGGGTGATTTGCAGACCCACCTTGTGGTTGGCCATGGATTGGGTGACCTCTGGGTTTCCTCCCTGTGGTTTGATTTCTGGAAACTAATTTCCCCAGAATTGTGAAAGCTAGAAGGAAAAGAAAAACCTGAGAGCAGACTGAACAGGTGTGGTGAGGCTGGCCCAGAGGTTAGGAGGGGGTCAATCAATTCAAACCCCACGGAGCAGGGACGGTGATCAAAAGAAGTCTGTGTCCTGAGCTGCTCCCAAGACCTCAGAAGGCACCTGCCTTCCCCATCCCCCTCCCACGCACATTCAACCCAAACCTGCCCAGGTCCCGGCAGTGCTAACATCTCAGAAAGACATCAAGGAAAATAAAATGCACTTTTCATCCTGAGGTTGCAGGAGGTAGCTCTCTCTTCCAAGGAGCATGCAGAAATGCCCAGTCCCCTCCCAGACCCCTGAGCTTCTTCCCGATCTCCAATATCAGTGATGCTACCAGCTACTATTTCTAACTGAGGGCAGACTCTCTGTCCCGCACATCACACAATTATCCCTAATTTCACAACTCTCCGTGGTACATGGTACATGGTGCCGCTGAGGACACAAGAAACAGAGGCCCAGAGAGGTGAAGCAATTTGCCTACAGTCACACAGCAGAGCTGGGACTCAGTCCTGTGCCATCCATCCATGCCACACCAAACTTGCCTACTAACCAGCGAGATAGCATTATCCCAATCTTACCAACAAGGAAATTAAGACTGAGAACTGGTCATGAAGACACCCCAGCTGCCAAACCTGAATATTTCCCCCCAAAAAACCTGAGGATGATGGAGGGCACCTCCCCCTCCCCCGTCTGCAGGGTCTCTCCTCCCCACAGAGGGAGGCAATCGATCCCTGTAAAAACTCCCCAGTGTATGGCAGACAAAGGTCACACACCTGTCCATTGGACAGAGTAGTATAAATAAATAGTATTCCTATCATTGTTTATTAAACATTTACTATGTAGCAGGCACTGTGTTCAGCCCTGAACGTGGATCAGCTCACTCAGTACTCCCATAATCTCACGACGCGGGGACTTCATTCTCCCCGGGTTGCAGAGGAGGAAACTGAGACACAGAGAGGTTAAGTCACTTGCCAAAGGTCACAAGGTTAATAAGTAACAGAAGTGGGTTTTGAACTCTGCAGAATACTGATTTCAGAGTCGCACAGCTCCCTCTGTGGAGTCCAAAAATCCCTTCCGTGTCTTCATGTTTTTTCAGTCCCGATTCCACTCCCTGGCTACCCCTGCCGCCCTCCTGGCTCAGGGGTGGGGGAGACCCCTCCCCAGGAGGAGGCTGTGAGCTCAGATGGGCCCTCCCGGCCCTGGCAAGGTCTGGCTTCCTGGGGATGGCCTCCCCCGTGGGCATGACTGAGCCCACAACTGGAACCAGAGCCAGACCCCCTCCCACAGCACAGTCAGACCCGTAGCTAGAGCCACCACCAGAACTAGACCCAGAACCAGAACCAGAGCCACATCCGGGGTCAGAACTGGGACTGGAACCAGACACAGAGCCCCAAACAGGACCAGACCTGGAGCCAAAGCCAGAGCACCCCCTGAAAGGCAAGGGGGGCAGAGGAGGCCGCCCGACCCCCTAGAGGCAGAGGCGTAAGTCATAGGGAAGAAGTTGAGGTCAGGTCCACCTGAGTCACAGCCCAGCCCGAGGGCTGTCTGGAGGGAGGACCGGTGGGAGGAGGATGGGGAACAAACTGGGGAGCACCCAGGCACCAGCTCAGCACCATCCCACCTCAGTGTTGTGCTGCTCCAGGGGAGCCGGACCGCCCGGGAGTCCTCCCAATCCGGGCAGCAGCGCCAGTGCCCAGGGGAAGGGGGGACGCAGGGCAGGCTGGCTACGGCTGCTCCTTCGGGGGAACAGTCCTCCTCTCCTTGCCGGGCCCACCCTTCACTCTCAAAGTCTAACCAGACGGAAGTTTCCAGAAGGCCCTGCCACTGAGGACTCACCCTGGGGCTGTTTCACCTACTGCTGCTTTGCCACTCCACCCACTCCGGACCACGTCTATGGCCACCAGTGTCTAAGGCAGGGCTCGGTACACAGTGGGTGCTCATTAAGTCCTGTCGAGTTCATGGATGTTTAGAACAGAAGAAAAGAGAGAGCCGACTGCAGGCATCTTATGTCCTGCCCTAAAGCGCAGGGGTTCCAGAGCCATGCCAGGCACTCAGCTGGTCGGGGGCAGGAACAGTCGGGGAACAACGCTGACCACAAGCATAAGGCAGTTACCCCGATGGGAGGCGGGGTGGGGCGGGGTGGCTCGGGGAAGGAGGTGGACTGGGGCGCAGGGCTGGGAACCTGGCTCGAATTCCCCTCAAATCTGACAGTTTTCAGGGAGGCCAGGTGAGGAGACATGTCTGGGCAAAGGCAGCCTGTCTGCCCTGTTACAGAGTGCCAGCTCACAGAGGGCAGCGTGCAGCAAGGGCGGCCTGCCTCTTCCCAGGGTGGGCGGGAGGTGACAGGGCCATGGAGGCAAGAGAGGAGAAAGCAGCAACGCATTCCAGAATATCCCCAAAGCTGGGCGCTTGCCCACATCAGGACAACGCCCTGACCCAGACCGCAGCCAACGGGAGCCAGGGGCGGAGAAAGGGCAGTGGGGGTGAGGGGGGTTAGCCAGGCAGGTGGGAAAGGGAAATAGAGGGAGGAGGGACGGAGGGTAGCCGGAAGGATGAAGCAGAACAGGAACGCAGCAGAGAGCAAGAACCCCAGGGCGGAAATGAGAGGGAGAGGGGGGGCAGATCAATGGGAGAAAGCTCACGAAAACTCACGTGAAAACTCACTTCGCAGCCTACAAAACCCTTCCCCCAGCATTGTCTCCCGTGAACGCGCAACAGCCCCAAAAGGCACAATTATCCTTTCCTTTCCTTTTATTTCACTTTTTATTATGGAAAACTTCAAAAATGCACAATGTAAACATAATAGTCTAATTGAGATCCCTAGGTACCCATCACCCTACTTCAACAATGATCAAGCTGTGCCATTCTCTGCATTTCCACTACGTTTTCACCCACTCGGTTTTTATTATTGACATTGCTATTTTTTAGAAAAACTTGCATACATTAAAATGTACAAATATTAGCTGCAAAATGTTGATAAATCTTTCATCCAAGTAACCCACATCCCTGTCATAATATGTACATTACCAACTCACTGGAAAATTCTCTCGTGTTCCTTCCCGGTCAATCCCACTACCCACCTCCAGCCCAAAAGAATCTCTTATTTTAATCATTATTATTATTACTTAAGACCTTTATTAACAGGTGCTTGACTTTTTTTTAATCAACTGTAACTTTTATTACAAATTAGAAATGAGGTTCTTTAAAAAAAATCTCAACTTGACCAGATAGAAAATGATTTTTTTAAAAACCTTTAAAGATGTATTGAGAAAAAACAGACTTTAAACACGCACATACACACACACTTGTTAATTACTAAAAAGAGACATCTTTAGATAAACATAATAAAAACCCCAAGCTGCACAGACATCCCAGATAGTTCCAGTTATCCAGACAATGGGGAAATAGTACGCAACTTGAGGTCTTCAGGTCCAACCTCGTACATTTCTTACTGCTGGAAGTTGATGTTCATTTCCTCTTATTTGATGAACCTAATGATGGTATCAACCAGAGGCCAGCATTGACTCAGCCTGCCCTGTTCAGCCTCAGGAGGGATCAGACAAGCAGATGAATTTTTAAGAGTAGAATTACCCAAAGAGTAGTTGAACTTCATAAGGAGCTGTCAAACTTTTTTCCAGAGTCGTTGCACTGTTTTGCACTCCCACCAGCAATATGTGTGCATTCTAGTGGCTCTACAGCTTTGTCAACATTTGGTATTGTCAGGCTTTTAAAATTAAGCCGTTCTAGGGGCACACAACTGGCTCAGTTGGAGGAACACGTGCAGAGGTCGTAATGTGCGTCCCTCTGATGATAAAGGATGTCAAGCCATGGTTCGTGTGCTTATTGGCATTCACACATCTTCTTTTCCGAAGGATCTGTTCAAGTTTGTTGTCTATTTTTAATAGAGTTGCTTGCCTTTTTATTATTGAATTATAGAAGTTCTTCATATATTCTGGCAATAAGTCCTTTATCAGATGTGTGTTTTCTGGCTATTTTCTCCAAATCTGCGGCTTGCCTATTAATTTTCTCAATGGCATCCTCTTATCAGATTTATTAAGGCATAGTTCACATAAGATTCACTGATTTTAAGGGAACAATTCAATGAGTTTTTTTTTTTAATTCAATGAGTTTTTAACAAAAGTGTGAAGTTCTGGAACCACCATAAAAAGCAAGATGTAGAACTCCAAAAATCTCCCTTGTATTCCTTTGCAGTGAATCCCACAACCCAGCCCCTGCGATACATCAATCTGCTTTGCGACACTATAGTCTTAACTTTTCTAGAATGTCGAATAAACAGAACCTTGCAGTATATAAGCATTTAGGTGTGATTCTTTCATTCAGTATAATGTTTTTGAGATTCATTCATGTTGCCTATATAAGAAGGTCCTTTTTATTCATGAATAGTATGCCATTGCATGGATAACCCACAATTTATTTATCCCTCACCACCTGATGGACATCTAGATATTTGCATTTGCAGCTAATATAGATAAAGCTTCTGTGAATATTTACACAAATTCCTTTGCATGTTTATTTTTATTTCCCCTGGGGAAATACCTAGGAGTGGGTTCTTTGGGTCATATAATAAGAATATGTTTAACTTCAGGAGCCCCTGGGTGGCTTAGTTGGTTAAGCCCCTGACTCTTGATCTCAGCTCAGGTCTTAATCTCAGGGTTGTGAGAGAGAAGAGTCTATTTAACTTTATAAGTTACTAGCAAACTGGTTTCCAAAGTGACTATGCCATTTTGCATCCCCATAAACTCATACAACTTCCAGTTGCTCCTCATCCTGCCAACACATGGTAGAATCAGTCTTTTTAAATCTTAGCTATTCTAGTGGTGGTGTAGTGATATCTCAGTTTAATTTTGATATATGTCTATCCGGGGATGAGTGACATTGAATGTCTTTTCATGTGCTGATTTGTCATTTGTTTATATCTATCGATGAAATGTTTTTCTAAATCTTTTGCCCGGTTTTTAATCAGGTGATTTATCTTCTTATTAAGTGGAGAGAATTTTTTTTTAAATACTCTGGAGCCACGTCCTTTATCAGGTACATGTTGCAAATAGTTATTACCCCACTGCCCCTTGCCTTACCCTTTTTAAAAATTTTATTAACACATAATGTATTATTTGCTTCAGGGGTACAGGTCTATGAACCATCAGCCTTACATAATTCACAGCACTCACCATAGGACATACCCTCCCCAATGTCCATAACCCAGCCACCCTATCCTTCCCCCACCACCTCCAGCAACCCACAGTTTGTCTCCTGAGATTAAGAGTCTCTTACAGTTTCTCTCTCTCCCCAGTCCCATCTTGTTTCATTTTTTCCCTCCCTACTCCCCATGAACCCCCATCCTGCCTCTCAAATTCCTCATATCAGAGAGATCATATGATAATTGTCTTCTCTGATCGATTTATTTTGCTTAGCATAATACCCTCTAGTTCCATCCATGACGTTGCAAATGGCAAGATTTGGGGGGTTTAGATGGCTGCATAGTATTCCATTGTAGATATACACCACATCTTTATCCATTCATCTGTTGATGGACATCTAAGTTCTTTCCACAATAGTTTGGCTATTGTGGACATTGCTGCTATAAACATTGGGGTACATGTGTCCCTTCGGATCACTGCATTTGTATCTTTAGGGTAAAAACCCAGTAGCGTGATTGCTGGGTCGTAGGGTAGCTCTATTTTCAACTTTTTGAGGAAGCTCCATCCTGTTTTCCAGAGTGGCTGCACCAGCTTGCATTCCCACCAACAGTGTAAAAGGGTTCCCCTTTCTCTGCAACTTCACCAGCATCTGTTGTTTCCTGACTTGTTAATTTTAGCCATTTTGACTGGTGTGAGGTGGTATCTCACTGTGGTTTTGATTTGTATTTCCCTGATGCTGAGTGATGTTGAGCACTTTTTCCTGTGTCTGTTAGCCATTTGCATGTCTTCTTTGTAGAAATGTCTGTTCATGTCTTCTGCCCATTTCTGTATTGGATTATTTCTTCTTTGGGTGTTGAGTTTGATACGTTCTTTCTAGATTTTGGATACTAGCCCTTTATCTGGTATGTCATTTGCGAATATCTTCTCCCATTCTGTCAGTTGTCTTTTGATTTGGCTGACTGTTTCCTTGGCTGTGCAAAAGCTTTTGATCTTGATGAAGTCCCAATAGTTCCTTTTTGCCCTTGCTTCCCTTGCCTTTGGCAATATTTCTAGGAAGAAATTGCTGTGGCTGAGGTCGAAGAGGTTGCTGCCTGTGTTCTCCTCAAGGATTTTGATGGATTCCTGTCTCACATTGAGGTCTTTCATCCGTTTTGAGTCTGTTTTTGTGTGTGGTGTAAGGAAATGGCCCACTTTCATTCTTCTGCGTGTGGCTGTCCAATTTTCCCAACACCATTTACTGAACATACTGTCTTTTTTCCGTTGAACATTCTTACCTGCTTTGTCGAAGATTAGTTGACCATAGGGTTGAGGGTCCATTTCTGGGTTCTCTATTCTCTTCCATTGATCTATGTGTCTGTTTTTGTGCTGGTACCTTACTGTCTTGATCATTACAGCTTGGTAATAGAGCCTGAAGTCTGGAATTGTGATGCCGCCAACTTTGGTTTTCTTTTTCAACATTTTCAACATTCCTCTGACTATATGGGTATTTTCTGGTTCTATATAAATTTTAGGATTATTTGTTCCATTTCTTTGAAAAAAAATTGATCGTTTTTTGATAGGGATTGCACTAAATGTGTAGGTAGATTGCTTTAGGTAGCACAGACATTTTCACAATATTTTCTCTTCCAATTCATGAGCATGGAACATTTTTCCCTTTCTTTGTGTCTTCCTTAATTTCTTTCATGAGTACTTTATAGTTTTCTGAGTACAGATTCTTTGCCTCTTTGGTTTGGTTTATTCCTAGGTATCTTATGGTTTTGGGTGCAATTGTAAATATAATTGACTCCTTAATTTCTCTTTCTTCTGTCTTGCTGTTGGTGTATAGAAATACAACTGATTTCTGTGCATTGATTTTATATCCCAACACTTTACTGAATTCCTGTATGTTTTGGAATGGAGGCTTTTGGGTTTTCCACATAAAGTATCATATCATCTGCAAAGGGTGAGAGTTTGACTTCTTTGCCAACTTGGATGCCTTTTATTTCTTTTTGTTGTCTGATTGCTGAGGTTAGGACTTCTAGATCTTATTGCTGGACAGACCCTTTAAGTATGACATAGTGTCCTTCCTCATCTCTTATTATAGTTTTGGCTTAAAATCTAATTTATCTGATATAAGGATTGCCACCCCAGCTTTCTTTTGATGTCCATTAGCATGGTAAATTGTTTTCCACCCCCTCACTTTAAATCTGGAGGCATCTTTGGGTCTAAAACGAGCTTCTTGCAGGCAGTCTATCGATGGGTCTTGTTTTTTTCATCCATTTCGATACCCTGTGTCTTTTGATTAGGGCATTTAGCCCATTTACATTCAGAGTAACTGTTAAAAGATATAAATTTAGTGTCATTGTATTGCCTGTAAGGTGGCCATTACTGTATATTGTCTCTGTTCCTTTCTGGTCTGTTACTTTTAGGCTCTCTCTTTACTTAGAGGATCCCTTTCAATATTTCCTGTAGGGCTGGTTTGGTGTTTGCAAATTCTTTTAGTTTTTGTTTGTCCTGGAAGCTGTTTATCTTTCTTTCTATTTTCAATGACAGCCTAGCTGGATGTAACATTCTACATCCAGCTAGGCTGTCATTTTTTTCTGTCATTTTCATAGGCTACATATTTTTCTCATTTAGTGCTCTGAATATAACATGCCAGTCCTTTCTGGCCTGCCAGGTCTCTGTGGATAGGTCTGCTGCCACTCTAATATTTCTACTGTTGTATGTTACACACCTCTTATCCTGAGCTACCTTCAGGATTTTCTCTTTGTCACGGAGACTTGTAAGTTCTACTATTAGATGATGGGGTGTTGACCTATTTTTATTGATTTTGAGAGGGTTCTCTGTGCCTCCCGGATTTTGGTTTTTGTTCCCTTCACCAAATTAGGGAAATTCTGTGCTATAATTTGCTCCAATATACCTTCTGCCCCTCTCTTTCTTCTTCTTCTGGGATCCCAATTATTCTAATATTGTTTCATCTTATGGTATCACTTATCTCTCAAATTCTCCCTTCATGGTCCAGTAGTTGTTTATCTCTCTTTTTCTCAGCTTCCTTATTCTCCATCCTTTGGTCTTCTATATCACTAATTCTCTCTTCTGCCTCATTTATCCTAGCAGTAAGAGCCTCCGTTTTTTTTTAATTGCACCTCATTAATAGCTTTTTTTATTTCAACTTGGTTAGATTTTAGTTATTTCTCCAGAAAGAGATTTTGTTTTTCCAGAAAGGGATTCTCTAATATCTTCTATGCTTTTTTCAAGCCCAGCTAGCACCTTGATAACTGTCATTCTGAATTCTAGTTCTGACATCTTATTAATGTCCATATTGATTAGGTTCCTAGCTGTCAGTATTGCCTCTTTTTCTTTTTTTGAGGTGAGTTTTTGTGCCTCGTCATTTTATCCAGATAAGAATAGATGAATGAGAGAACATACTAAATGAATATTTAGTATGTTCTATAAAACAGAACATAGATGAATGATAGAAATACTAAATGAGATGAATGAGAGAAATACTAAAAGGGTAGCAATGAGCCCAGAAAAATATACACTAACCAAATTGGAAGAGACCCAAACCTGAAACTGGAGAGAGAAAAAAGGAGAAATAAAAACATATATGTATATTAGACTGGTGAGTAGAACAGAGCCACACTTGATATGGGGTGTATTTTGGTCGTTAGAAGAAACTGCCTCCCAAAATGTTAATGAAAGAAAAACATATATATACAAAAATAAGGGTAAACACGATGAAGGGATGGAATATGACTGTAAAGATGAAAATTTTAAAAGATTCTAAAAAGGGAATTGGTAAGAAGTTGGTTGAAAAAAAAAGGGGAAAAAAGAGGAAAGAATGTGATCAGGCTGGAGACTAGAACAAAGCCATGCACCAGATTTAGGGTATATTTTGATCTGTTAGAAGAAACTGTATCCCAAAATTTTAAAGAAAGAAAAACCTATGTGTACACAAGAAATAAAGTTAAATACAATGAAGGGATACAGTATGACTGTAACAATGAAAATTTAAAAAGATGTTTTAAAAAGGTATTGATAAGATAAAATAGTTTAAAAAGGTTAAAATAGGAAAGAGGAAAAATTTTTAAAAATAGAATAAGAAAAAAAATAAAATTTATAAAATCTAACTTTGAAAGACTAATGAATCATGGGGGGAAAAAACCATGAATTCTATGTGTTGCTTTCCCCTATCTCAGGAGTTTGGCAGTTCTCATTGATCTCATTGAACTTGCTCTTGGCTGGATGTTCTTGCTGATCTTCTGGGAGAGGGGCCTGTTGCAGTGATTCTCAAATGTCTTTGCGGGAGGCAGAATTGCACCGCCCTTGCCAGGGGCCGGGCTAAGTAATCTGCTGGGGTTCGCTCTCAGGAGCTTTTATTCCCTGAACGCTTTCTGTAGAGTTCCAGGGATGGGAATGAAGATGGTGGCCTCCCAGTCTTCTGCCCCAGAGGTGCCAAGAGCTCAGGCCCCACTCCTCAGTGTGCCCTCAGAGAAAAACAGTCAATCCTTCCCATCTCCCTGGTCTCCCTACGCACTCCGAGCTCACCCGGCCGGTGACCAAGCGTTTCTATCTCTGGTATACGGTCCTGTTTGGAGTCTGGAAACCCAGAAGATTCCCACCACGCACTCCCACGCCACTCTTCCCAGAGGGGGAAGGAGGGGGTTTTCCCGGATCTGCCACTTGTGGTGTCCCTGCTTGAAGAACAGTGGTCTGACTGTGACTCGGATCATAGTTTAAGGTAACCCTGAGCTGAGAGCCCCTCCTCAGCTCCATCTCTGTAGTCGGCTTCCCCGCTCTGATACCTGGCAGCTCAGCTGCACTCAGACACCCCCAATCTTTCTGTGACCCCGCAGGTCCTGAGACCACACTGTCCCTGCAACGACTCCACCCCCGCTTAGCCTCTGGAGCGATGTCCCTCATAGGAGCAGAGTTCTAAAAGTTCCGATTTTGTGCTCCATGGCTCTACTGCTTGCCGGGAGCTGGCCCCTCCCCCCATGTTCTATCTTCCCATATATCACCTTGGATTCATTACTCCACATGTTCTACCTTCCAGAAAGTGGTCGCTTTTCTGTTCCTAGAATTGCTGCTCTTCTCTTCGATCTCCTGTTGAGTTTGTCGGTGTTTAGAATGGTTTGATAACTATCTAGCTGAACTCCTGGGACCTGATATTTACGTCTCCTGCTCCTCTGCCATCCTGCTTCTCCCCCGCCATCTTGCTTCTCCCCGACTCCTTACGATTTTTTAAATGTGTCTTTTAAAAAGCAAAAGGTTTTCATTTTGACAAATCCAATATATTGGGGGGTTTCTTCTTGTAAGGTTTGGGCTTTCTGTGTCCTATCTAAATCACAAAGATTTTAGGTCTTTGACCCTCCATTTCAAGTTAATTGTTGTTTATGGTATAAGACAAGGTGGGGTTTTTTTGTTTCTTTGTTTGTTTGGGGTTGTTGTTTTTGTTGTTGTTGTTGTTGTTTTTTTGGACATTTAGCTATTCCTGCAGCACTATTTGTTGAAAAGATGGTCATTTCCCCCACTGAATTACCTTTGTGAAAAATCAATTAACCATTTATGTGTAAGTCTGTTTCTGAACTCTCTATTCTGTTCCACTGATCTAAATGTCTCCTCTCTACCATACTACACTATCTTAATTACTATAATTTCACTGTAAGTTTTGAAACCAGGTAGTAATTCCTCCAAACTTGTTCTTTGCTTTTTATAAATATTTTTAACTATTATAATCCTTTGCATTTCCATATGAATTTTAGAATCGGCTTGTTAGTTTCTCAAAACACCTGCTGGGAGTTTGGCTAGGAGTACATTAAATCTGTAGGTCAGTTTGGGAGAATGGACATCTTACCAATATCAAGTATTCCATCCACATACATGGCATATCTCTCTATTTAGATCTTCTTTAATTTCTGCAACCAGTAGTCTGTAGTTTTCAGCAGGCTGTATACATTTTGCTAATTTGTCCCTAAGTACTTCACATTTTTATGCTATTTTAAATGTTATTTTCAATTTAAGTTTTCCAGTTGTTAATTTCTAATATAAAGAAATACAACTAATTTTTCTAAATTGAATTTGGGTACTGCAACCTTTCTGAACTCACTTATTAGTTCTGGTACCTAGCTTTTTTATGGACTCCTTAAGATTTTCTAAACAACAACAACAAAAAATCCTGTTGGCTATAAATAAAGACCATTTGGGATCTTCCCTTCAAAACAACATATCCTTTATTTCTTTTTCTTAAGTGATTACGTTAGCTAGGACTTCTAGTACACTGTTGAATGGAAAAGTTATAATGGTAGGGGGCAGTGGGGATGGGTGAAAGTGGTCTAAATGTACAAACTTCCAGTTATAGTATGAATAAGTTCTGGAAAAGTAATGCACAGCATGGTGACCATAGTTAATAATACCATATTACATATTTGAAAATTGCTAAGAGAGTAGATCTTAAAAGCTCTCATCCCAGGAAAAAAAAATTATAACTATGTGAAGTGATGGATGTCAACTAGACTTATTGTGGTAATCATTTTGCAATATTTATATTAAATCATTATTTTGTATACCTTAAACTAATACAATGTTATATGTCACTTGTAGCTCAATAAAATGGGAGTGGGAGGAATAGTTACAACAGATATCCTTGCCTCTTCCTGATCTGAGAGGGAAAACAATCTCTCACCAAGTATGATGTTAGCTGTAGGTTTTTTGTGGACTTCCTTTACTCAGATTGTGTAAATTGTCTTCTATTTGTAGTTTGCTAATATACCTTGGTGTCATTTTTCTTATTTTTATTCTATTTGGATTCATTGGGGTGTTTTTTATCTGTGGTCTCATGCTTTTCATCAAATCTGGAAATATTTCAGTCATGAATTTTTCAAACACCTTTTTCCTGTCCCCTTATGAGACTCAAATTACATGCTCATTAGATTGCTCGCCATTGTTGCATAGATCGCTGATGCGCTATTCGTATTTTCCCAGTGTTTTTTTTTTTTTAAAGATTTTATTTATTTATTTGACAGATCACAAGTAGGCAGAGAGGTAAGCAGAGAGAGAAGGGAGGAAGCAGGCTCCCCGCTGAGCAGAGAGCCCGATGCGGGGCTCGATCCCAGGACGCTGGGATCATGACCTGAGCTGAAGGCAGCGGCTTTAACACTCTGAGCCACCCAGGCGCCCCTTTCCCAGTGTTTTTCTTGCTGGGCTTCATTTTGAATAATTGATACTGCTGGGTCTTCAAGTTCATTGATCCTTTTTTCTGCAGTACCTAACCTGCTAGTGATCCCTTCCAGTGTATTTTTTTATTTCAGATTTTACATTTTCATCTCTGGAAGTTCCATTCGGGTCTTTTTATATTATCTCTTTCTCTCACATCATGTTTATGTCTTCCTCTACCTTCTGGAACCTGGGCAGCATCTTTATAATACCTCTTTGAACATTCTTATTTGCTAATTTTATTGTATATGTTTTTCTGTTAGTTGATTTATCTCCTGATTATGGGTTGTATTTTCCTAATTCATTTTATGCTTAGAGATTTTTATTAAGTGCTAGGCATTGTTAATTTTATGTGTTGGGTGGTGGTTTTTGTTGCTCGCTTTTAAGTAGTGTTGCACTTTATCCTGGTGCACAGTTAAGTGACTTGTAAGCAGTTGGAGCCTTTTAAGCCTTGTGTTTAAGCTTCATTAAAGTGGACCCACAGCAGCCTTTAGACCAGGGCTAATTTAGCCCCACTCCTAAGGCAATACCCTGAGCATTCTAGCCAATGTCCCATTATAATGTCTCTCCACTCTGACCAGAGGGAGCATGAGTTCCAAGTTCTGTGTGGGCTCCAGAAATTGTTCTGCTCACTCCTTTCTGATGACTCTTTCCCTAGTTTGAGGCCATTTCCTTTCACATATTGTAGATCAGTAGCCAAACACTGAAGGGACCCTTCCGCTGATCTCCAGAGCTCTCTCTCTGTAGCTTCCTCCCCCTCAGCACCCCGCCTCCAAGTCCACCACCTTGACTCCCCTAAACACCAGTCGCTTTCTCCTCAATTCAGTGAGGACACAAGGCTCTATTCGGCCTCTCACTCCCTGTTCTGTAATCTGGAGGCTGCATCCAGGAAATAAACTGAGATGTCTGTAAGTTTCGCTTCATTTGTTCCCCTTCTCTCAAGGATCATGGCCCTGTGTGGACTGTTGTCTAATATCTGGAAAAACTTTAATTATCTATCTTGTCCAGTTCTCCAGGTGTTTAAGGTGTTGTGGTAGATCTGGTCTCTGCTACTCTGCCATGCTGAAAGCAGAAGTGTCTATTGATAAACACAGTTTTAGTTGTTGTTGTTGTTGTTTAATGAAAGCTAATTTATTATTTTTTCTTCTACAGTTATTGACTTGTGGATCCTGTTCAAGACTTCTTTGCCTACCTTCGGATTTCAAAAATATTCTCTCTTATGCTTGTGTTAAAAAACAACTTGATAGTTCTAATTGCTATATGTAGGTCTATGATCCAACAGACTCTAATTTTTTATATAGATGGTATAAGGTTCAGCAGTTAAGGCTTTTTTTTTTCCTAGATAAAGATGTGCAGTTGTCTCAACACCACTTGTTGGAAGGTTTCCTTTGCTCTATAGAATTGCTTTGATACCTCCATCCAAAATCAATTAACTGAGTAAGTACAAGTCTATTTCTAGAATCTCTATTGTGTTCCATTGATCTATTTATCTATCCTTATGCCAATACAACATGGCTTTGATTGCTACAGCTTTATAGTAAGTTGTACAGTGATCTACTATAAATTCCTGAGCTTTGTTTTTCTTTTTCAGGGTTATTTTGGTTCTTTTGAACTTCCACATAAACCTCAGAATAAGCCTATAAAATGCCGCAAGCAAAGCCTTCTAGGATTATGATGGGAATTATATTAAATCTACAGATTAATTGGACAAAAATCACATCTTATCAATGTTGAGTCTTTGTAAATGTTATATAGCTCTTCATTTATTTAGGTCTTCTTTTTTAAGATTTATTTATTTGAGAGAGAGTGCACATGCACGCTCACTGGCTCATGAGTGGGGCAGGGACAAAGGGAGAGAATCTTTAAGCAGACTCCCTGCTGAGCATGGAGCCCAACTCGGGGCTCTATCCCAAGACCCATGAGATCATGACCTGAGCTGAAACCAAGAGGCAGACGTTTACCTGACTGAGCTGCCCAGGCACACACAGGTATTCCTTCATTTCATTCAGCAATGTTCTGTAATTCTCAGTGCATGTTCTTGCCTATGTTCCATTAAAGACTTTTCTAAACCTTTTGTTATTTATAATAAATGGAATTTTTTCTTTTCCAATTTTCTGCTGCTAGCATGCAGAATTACAATGTGCATGTTTATTTTTTTTAAAGATTTTATTTATTTATTTGACAGAGAGAGAGATCACAAGTAGGCAGAGAGGCAGGCAGAGAGAGAGGAAGGGAAGCAGGCTCCCCACTGAGCAAAGAGTCCGATAAGGGGCTCCATCCCAGGACCCTGGGGTCATGACCTGAGCCAAAGGCAGAGCCTTTAACCCACTGAGCCACCCAGGCACCCCACAATGTGCATGTTTAAATTGTCCTTGTATCCTACAGCTTTACAAAATTCACTTATTAGTTCTAGGAAGGTTTTTATCCATATAAACTGTTACATCATCCATGAAAACATGCTGTTTTACTTCTTTTCCAATATTTATATTTTTTAAATTTCTTTTTCTTACCCTTTTGCAGTGACTATGATCTCTAGTACAGTGTTGAATAGAACTAGTAAAAGTAGACATCCTGACATGTAGAAAGTGTTCAGTCTTTTGCCAGTAAGGATGATATTAGCCGTAGGTTTCATGTCATGCCCTTTATCAGATTGAGAAAGTCTCTTATTTTCCTAGTTTACTGAGAGTTTTTATCATGAATAGGTGGGATTTTTTCAAATATTTTTTGTGCATTTATTGAAAGAATCATGAATTTTCTCCTCTAATCTGTAAATGAGGTGGATTATAATAATTGATTTGCAAATATGAAGTGGACAAACCTCATATAGTCAGATATATTTTACATATTGTTAGATTCAACTTGCAAATATTTTAATATGTTTTCCACATATTCATATATATTATTAGATTCAATTTGTAAATACTTTGTTAAAGACTTTTATATATATGGAGTTTTTTCTTTCTAATTTTTATTTAAATTCTATTAAGTTAGCATACAGTGAAATATTGGTTTCAGGAGTAGAATTCAGTGATTCATCACTTACATACAACACCCTATGCTCATCACAAGTGCCATCCTTAATGTCCATCCCCCGTGTAGCCCATCTCCCACCCACCTCCCTCCATCACCCCTCAGTTTGTTCTCTGTCTTTAGGATTCTATTATGGTTTCTTTCTCTCTCTCTCTTTTTCTTTTACTCCCCTCCCATATGTTCACCTGTTTTGTTTCTTAAATTCCACATATGAACGAAATCATACAGTATTTGTCTTTCTCTGACTGCCTTATGCCACTTAGCGTAATTCGCTCTAGCTCCATCCACGTCCTTGCAAACAAGATTCCATTCTTTTGATGGCTGAGTAATATTGTGTGTGCATATATTTATATACATATATATATAGAGAGATATACACACCACATCTTCTTTAGCCATTCATCAGTCTATGGACTGGTTTCTCTCCATAGTTCGGTTATTGTTGATAATGCTGTTATAAACATCGGGGTGCATGTACCCTTTAAAATCTGTATGTTTGTGTCCTTCAGGTCAATACAATACAGCAATACAATTGCTGGATCATGGGGTAGCTCTATTTTTAACTTTCTGAGGAACCTCCATACTGTTCTCCAGAGTGGCTGCACCAGCTTGCATTCCCACCAACAGTACAAGAGGGTTCCCCTTTCTCTGTGTCCTTGCCAACACCTGTTGTTTCTTGTGTCGTTGATTTCAGCCATTCTGACTGGTGTGAGATGGTATCTCATCATGGTCTTGATTTGTATTTCCCTGATGATGAGTGGCATTGAGCATCTTTCCATGTGTCTGTTGGCCATCAGGATGTCTTCTTTGGAAACATGTCTGTTCATGTCTTTGGCCCATTTCTTAACTGGATTATTTGGTTTTTGGGGGTGTTGACTTTGATAAGTTCTTTGTAGATTTTGGATACTAGCCCTGTATCAGATATGTCATTTGCAACTATCTTCTCCCATGCCATAGTCTGCCTTTTAGTTTTGCTGATTGTTTTTTTCTCTATGTAGAAGCTTTTTATCTTGATGAAGTCCCAATGGTTTATTTTTGCTTTTGTTTCCCTTGCCTCTGGTAACATGTCTAGTAAGAAGTTGTTATGGCTCAGGTCAAAGAGGTTGCTGCCTCTGTTCTCTTTCAGGATTTTTGATGGTTTCCTGTCTCACATTTAGGTCTTTCATCCATTTTGAATTTATTTTTTGTGTATGGTGTAAGAAAGTGGTCCAATTTTATTCTTCTGCATGTTCCTGTCTGGTTTTCTCAACACCATTTGTTGAAAAGACTGTGTTTTTTCCATTGGGCTTTCTTTCTACTTTGTCAAAGATTAGTTGACCATATAGTTGTGGGTCCACTTCTTGGTTTTCAGTTCTCTTCCATCGATCTATGTGTCTGTTTTGGGGGCAGTACCATACTGTCTTAATGACTACAGCTTTATAATGGAGCTTGAAGTCTGGAATCATGATACCTCCAGTTTTGTTTTTCTTCTTCAGGATTGTTTTGGCTATCCAGGGTCTTTTGTGGTTGCATACAAATTTTAAGATTGCTTGTTCTAGCTCTGTGAAAAATGCTGGTGGTATTTTGATAGAGATCACTGTATATATGTTTATGAGAGATAGTGGCCTGTAATTTTCTTGTCTTTGTCAAATTTTGTCTCAAGGTTATGTTGGACCCTGATGAGACTTGAGAAACGTTCCTGCTCACTCTATTTTCTGAAAGACTTTGTGTAATCTTTGTATTATTTCTTCCTTAAATGTCTGATAAGCAGTGAAGCCTTCTGGGCCTGGTATTTCCTTTGTGAAGAAGTTTTCTGTAACAAATTCAATGTACTGGATAGGCATAGGACTATTTTGATTTCCTGTTTCATTTTATGTGTGTTTTGATAGCTTCGACACTGTAGTAATCAAGAACTAATGGAGTGGCACAATGGCCAAAAAGGAAGAGATAGAATGTTCCCATGAGAGTCAGCAGTTCCTGGAGGACACCTATCATATTTCTCCTAGGGGAGAATAGGGGGGCATTTCAGGCACTAGGAAAGCATGTTCTATTGGAAGACTGGGAGAATTCACTGGACCTCACCAAGGACTTCCTGGTGACACTTTATAACAATGGAAGAACCATCCTGTGTTTTGGGTACAAGCTCACAGAGAAACCTCAAAACTTAATCAGCATCCCAGAGAAGCCCCATATTTGGTAGACCCAAATAGGGCACACGCTTTGCATTCATTATGGTAATAGGTCACTTTCCTGGTACAGCCGTGCGTGGGGGTGTCCTCAATATTTGAGTCTGCCAAATATGGTGCGAGGACGCCTTACAACCTGTGAGAATCTTATATACGGCATTGATACCATGCTTCCTATTTCAGTCTCCTGTGAGTTTGTTTATCATGAATTGGTTTCCTGGAGCTAGATTGCCTCCAGGTATAGGGACAGAATCAAGCTTCCAGCTGTGAAAGCAATGGACAGACTATAGATTTCAGTGATGCCCCTGCTGCACACACACATACACACTGTAGGTCCTGCTCCCTACCCGATGCGGGATCTAGCCAGGCACATGGTGGCTTGAGACAGGTACAAGAAATGAGGGGGGGCTGGACCACGGGCCTAATCCCACACGCGTACGTCGTCTTGGGCACGGCATCTGTGTGGCCCTGGCTGATCACCGCCCTGGACGTCAGGCGCCTTCTGCTGCACCCCCCACAGCGACTCTGGCCCACTGCAGTTCATTCTCCATTTGGCAGCCAGAGGGAACTTTCCGCAACATACATTTGATCGTGCATTCACCGCCTTCCTTCACATGCCTGCCTCGCTGAAATCCCTTCGCGGCTTTCCATTTCTCTCAGGAAAAAGATCCAAGTCCTCAAGATGGTCCAAAGCCTGCGAAGTCCAGCCGGGCCATTGCAACCTCATTGCACACAGCAGATGTTTATTGAATGAATGGCATCCTTAGGTGACGAATGCTCTGAACGCCATCCTAAGACCCCGTCTGTGGTGCAGATTAAGCGAGTAACTCCAGTGAAAGTGCTCCCTAAAGGGGTAAAAAGGTACAAAGCAGTGCGCGTCTTCATTCATGAAGCAGGGCATGGGAAGATGTAGGCAGAGGGCATGAGCCTGGGCGCGCGGGCGCCCCCGTGTGGCGATACCGTGCCGGTGCGGCGGCGGCGGAGGCGGCTGGGCGGTGGGAGGGTGGGAAGCCCGCGGCGCCCAGGCTCTCAGCGCTCTGGGCCTGCCCTGGCTCGCTAGGCTTTGATGACGGCTCCCGCCCCCTGCCACTCCCCGCCCCCCCCCCAACAAAGGCCTGTTTCATGCCCAAAGCTGGAATGGCCTTTGTGTGTGCCCTTGAGCTCCCGGCAGCTGGCGAGTGGGGGACCTGAGTTCGGTGTCTAGGGAGCATGTGGGGGTGGCAGGGGCCTGAGCTCCAGAGGTTCTGCGGAGCATGAGGGTAAGGGAATGGGGAGGGGAGTGGGGAGGGCGAGGCCTAACCTGGGCAAGGAGGCTAAGGGCTGTTCTGGAATCCACCGTCCAGCTGGGTCACCAGGAAGACAGAGGTAGTACCTGTTCTAAATGGCAGTCCAGCTAGTATCTGCGGGTGGTGTGCTTGGTACTAGGCTCTATGCCGAGCCCCATTCATAAATGTCTTGGTTTCCGTCTTTGGGTCTGCTTCCCGCCGCAAACACCAACAACCACCCAGCACAGCACAGGATTGGAAAGGCTTGCCAACCAGCTCAGGGAGTGACCCATCAAGCCGAGCAGTCTGGCATGCTGGGGCCACGTCCTAGGATCCTTTATCCGTCACAGACTTGCAGGAACACGCCAACACGCGGACTGGGCCAGCCACTGTCACACTGTGATGGGTCCCCACAGTGGGGAGCCAGGGAAGCAGCTAGGGCCTGTGTGCTAAGATGCTGGCCTGGGGCCCTGGCCTCCTGGGGCTGGCTCTAGCCTGTTCCAAGGTGAGGTCCCATCCTGGTTCTTGGGGACAGGATCCCAGCCCAACCAGGCCACACCCCACACCCAGGGACGGGAATCAAAGCAGGCCCCAACCCCTGGCCACCTCTTCTGCCCAGCTGGGTCCAGAGGAGGAAGGGAGAGCCCTACTGTCCCTTTTAGGGGGAAAAGAGAAAGGGAGCGGTGGTAGCAGAGGCAGCTCTCCTGAACACAGCCCAAGTGCCAGAGGAGCTCACAGATCCACAAGGCTGCGCTCCCCTCTTCTCACGATCAGTCCCCTGGTGATCTTCCTTAGAGAACCAAGAACAGTGTGGAAGAAAAGTGGGTGCCATTGAGAGCCTGCTACACAGTCCCAGTACACAGGGAGGGCCTCGAGGAAGGCCAGGGCAGGAGGGGCCAGGTCTGAGAGTCCTTGGAAGAAGCACACCACGCCCCCCGAGCCCTGGTCTGGAGACAGGGCAGTCGGAGCAGTGCCTGAGCTCTGGGATGCAGAAGGGAGTCCAACAGCCCCGTCTCAAGCTGCCCTTTGCTGGTCCCGTCTTGCCCAGGTCACTTGGATTCACCAAGCCTATGATCTCCTCCTAAAATGGAAGGGAGACACCCCACACCTGCTCCAGGAGCCTGGTCCTGGGCGAATGGAGGGGAAGTGGCAGAGAAGGGAAGCAGGAGGGCTGGCAACCCACCTCTTCCCACCTTGGGTTCTGCCTCAGTGGCCTGAACTGGGCTGGCCAGAAAACGAGGTGTGGCCAGTCAGCTCTCTTGCCACCTCCCCTCCGCCCACCACCAAGATGAGCTCTAGCTCCCACCTACTTCATCTCAGGAATAAACACAGGTGGCAAGTCCCCTGCTTTTCGTGGGGGAGAGTGGCAGAAAGCCGTGTTGGACCCATGCTGTGTAGCACAGCGGGCTACAGAGACAGCGGGCCTGGCGGAACCCCTCTACAAGCGGCCAACCTTGATTTGGCTCCTAGCATGTGCCAGATGCAAGGAGAAGCACTTCCCCCCCAACCCTGTGAAGTATCCCATTTCACGGGTAAGAAAACTGAGGGTCCGAGAGGTTGTATAAACTGCCTAGGTCACTCAGCTGGTAAATGGCAGAGCTAGAAGGTGGACAGCCCCACACTGAAGGAGGCGTTGGACCTCCCAGAGCTGCTGTGTTGAGCGAATGAGATCTCAAGTGGAACGCACCTGCCCCCACACAGGTGTGAACTCAGGTAAGGCTCCTCCCCGTTGGGCCCTATCCCCTCAAGGGAACCAGACTGTGGTTCCTCGTTCTGACCACAGGGTGTCTCCACGCCCCTGCTCAACCAGGCACCCCAGGGCCCTGGCAGCATCTGACCCAGCCCTTCATGGGGCTGGCCTGAACCCTTCCTCCCGGCTCCTGAGTTAGCAGACTTCCCTCTTCAGTCTTCAGGAGAGACGGGCCCTGTGACTGTTGCAAGCACATGGTCTGTCACACACACCCCCCAACATACACACACAACCCCCCACCTTACTGGGTTGAGCTGAGTGGCCTGCAGCAGAAGGTGTCCCTTTCTGTGTGGCATACTGTGGACCCCTGGGTGATGAGTGACCTCTTCAAGTTCCCGCACCTCCTCTGTGTCTTGTGAGCAACTCAAGAATCATGGTGCAAGGAGCTTTTAGGAAATCCTGTGTGTGTGTGCGTGCGTGCACACATACACTCACACCATGGGCCTTGACCAGCCTGGAAAGAGGCTCATACCACCTGCTTCAGCAACCCCTCTCCAGTCTGGCCCAGTAACCGGTGACCTGGGTGCTGCTTTCTAGTCTCCCCCAACCGAGGTTCTCATCAACGTCTCCCCGGGAGGGTAATTAGAAGAGCCATAATTATCTCCTTCTGGAAGATTAAATGAGGTTAAGTAGGTGAAAAATATTATGTAAGATTTTTATTACAATTTAAATGTTGGTTGCCAAAGATAGGGAAACTGAGGCCCCACTAAGCCACACAGCACGCCAGTGGTGGCCTCGGGGGAGAAGCCCAGGCCGCCTGATCCCAACCTAGCAATTCTGCCAAGAAATCACATTTGGCGGTGGAATGGTTCCCTCTGTGTGACCGTGGTGCTGGGCTTTGAAAAGGGAGTAGAAGAGAGATCTGGGGGGAGAGAGGAAGCCAGGGATGAAGGGGTTAAGGGGGCCTAGAGCTGGATGGCTGTAGGCTATTAACAGACCAGTGGGAGAGGAAGAGGCCAAAGACGGGGGGTCTGGCTTTGATTAGGTCCCAAGGCCATCTGGAGAGTCAGACTCTGGAGATTGGCTGGTTTTATAGTGGGCAGATGGCATGAATTACAGGGGCTTTAATGGGGAAGGGGACTCTCCCCATTGGGGTGGGGCCTCTTCCCTAGCAGCATGAACCCACTGCACCCGCTCCCACCCCTGCTGTGCTTTCCTGCCCACAGTACAGGACCCCCTCCTCCACGCCCAGCAGTGCCCACCCCCTGAGGAGTCTGGGAGGCTGTGCATCACTCAGAGCTGAAAGAGGCCTCTGCTCTCTCTACAGAAGCCACCTCAGCAGGTGGTACCAGCCAGGAGCCCCCATGCCACAGGTGAACTACCATGTGACCCAAGGAAGTATGAGCAGCCCGCTTGCCCCCGAGCTAATGGCAGACCTCAGACAGTGACAGCCACATCCCTGAGGGTGAGTGACTCAGAGACCATCCTACCCCAATGCTCCCACAGAGGCCCAAGGCCACACACACACAGCAACCGCTCAGCACTGGACTTGAACCTTAGATCCCCAGCTCTTGAACCTGACCCTTTTCTTGACCACACTGCAGCACCCGGCCTCTCTGGGTCTCGGTTTCCCTTCCTAACCAACAATACCTGTTTGGCCTCCCTCACAACTGAAACAAAATGAAGTGTTGGCTGACAAAAAAAAAGGCTTTGAAAAGTTAGATCCATCACGCAAATGATGTAAGCATGTTTGCAGTTGGGTGACCAGAGCTGGGAAGCCCCTGGAGGCAGGTCGGCTGGCGGCTCTGTTCCGAGGAGGAGCCCACCTTACCCCTCCCTGGCCCTCACAGTCCCCCTTCAGTGTGGCTCTGCTCAGGGGAAGCAAGCAGGGCTCAGCCCAAGCAAACATCATTACAGGGAGGGACCATTCTGGAAAACAAAAACCAAAAACAGCCCTCTCTTCCCACATCCCCAAGCCAGAGCTGATTTCTCATCACCCTTGGGGAAATTGTACCCCCCCCTGGTGTCCCAGATGCGGAAGGGGGAGGGATGCAGGGTTGACAACCCATTCTCCCACCACTTCGGATATAATCTTGGCTGGCCAGAGACCGGTCTGAGGAATGCCTCCCACCCCGAGGTGTATTTCTCTGACACCGTTCGTCTTCTACAAATCTACCCCTCTTAGATTTCCACAGATGTGTATATAGAAGCCTGTCCATTACGGTTGCGTTTGTAATAACTAACGACTGTCATCCGGGGATGGGTCAGGACGTTATGGTACACTGATGCTGTGTAATACAAGCAGAGAATGAAATACATGTATATGCATATGTAAATGAATGTATATGATCTCTCAGATACACTGTCACAAACGAGTCCATGGGGGGGGGTGGCGGTTAGAACGTGTAGCTTTTGATCTTGGGATCATGATTTCAAGCCCCGTATTGGGTAGAGAACTTACTTTTATTTCATTTTTTTTAAAGATTATATTTATTTATTTGACGGAGAGATAGAGAAAGAGTGCAAGTAAGCAGAGCGGCAGGCAGAGGGAGAGAGAGAAGCAGGCTCTCTGCTAAGCAGGGAGCCCGATGCGGGGCTCGACCCCAGGACCCTGGAATCATGACCTGAGCTGAAGGCAGCTGCTTAACCAACTGAGCCACCCAGGCGCCCCGGGAACTTACTTTGAAAAAAGTCAAAGAACAAGTCGTATATGGAAGAATATGTACAATATGTTCCTATTTACAAAAAAAAAAAAAAAAAAAGGAGATGCCTATAAAGCACAGAAAATTTCTGAATGATACACAAACGCTGTCACTCGTAGTTGCTTCCCAGTTGGGAGGCAGGTGGTCTGTGGTAACGGAGGACTTACTTTTCAGTATCGTCCTACTTTAACGTTTGTGTAAGTGCTGCTTGTTCAGTTAAAGGAAGAGAGAAAAAAGGCAGTCTAGAAAACTAACTCCCTGGGCTCGGCTACATCTCTCAATTCCACCCCCTTCCAATTTTCAAGTTTTACCCCTGCTTGCACCGTAGCTACAACCCCTGGACACAGCCACCCTTCATCCTGTGAGGACCGAGGCCTCCCTTTCATGCCCAGCACACAAGGACCTCAAATGCTTGGAGGAGGGAAATCGCCCCAGGTGGGAACCGTGGGAGCAAGCCAAGGGGCTTGGTTTCCCATTAAGTGCTGGAAGGAGTGGCAGTTAAACACCAAGCTTCAAAGAGCCTAGGATTTTCAAAAATCGCTTTTGGGGAATATGCATCTTTTATTGGAGGTGTCAGACATTAATGAGAGTTCTGGATCTTTCCCAGCCTGAAGAGCCCTCTCCCTCACTTCCCCACCCCTGCTCCTTCCAGCAACCAGCTAGCCCCCCTTTGATGAATGGAGAGAGCCTGAATGTTCCAGGGGTATTCCTGTCCCACTCCTCAGCCCACCTCCGTCCACCCTCTTCCCTTCTAGAAGAAGGTGTGGAAGCTGAGAGGATCCACGGGGAGAGGAGTGGGAACCCAAGGGAAGGGCTGGGGGGGCAGGTTGAGACAGAGGCAAAAAGGCCAGCCTTGCTTACCTGTTCCTTTGGAAAAGGTTACATGGCCAGTGACTAGGAATTCTGAGGCCTGCCCTGTGCTAGTTGGATGAAACACACAAATGTTCCCTCTGGGAAATGATCATGCTCTTAGATATTTTGAGATCCTTCAACAGAAGGAATTATGGGAACCCCATTTTGTCTGAATACGTAGAGTTACAACTGAGCCTTACTTGACCACGTTGTTAATGCTAGCTCACCTCCCAATCTTGGAAATGCACCTAGCGTGTTTGAAAAGTAAGCAGGATATTCAAAATAGAGGGGTGTCTGCCAATTCACTCTGAACAGAGGACGCCACAAAAATATCTGTAGGACAAATATATGCAGAAGTGAATGAGTGTCTCACCTTTATCTTTATTCACAACATGAAGACATGAGATTAAGCATTAGAACTTGTACTTTAGATGATGTTAGATATGTAAATTAGACATTAGAAATTACTCCTGCTAGGCACTGGAACCTCTGAAAAGACTATACCATGAGTTCTTAAAGGAAAGGGTCCTTGTCTTACTTATCTTTCAATAAAGGATGGATGGATGAATGGATGGATCAATCGATCGATCGATGGATGAATGGATGGGGGGAGGGGTACATAGTCTCATGATTCCTAGAGACACAGGATAAGTAATCTTTATAAGACAATAAACAATATATCAATAGTTAGTCTGGGAGTGCCTGGGTGGCTCAGTCAGTTAGGCATCTGTCTTCAGCTTGGGTCATGATCTCGGGGTCCTGGGATCAGGCCCTGCACTGGGCTCTCCACTAAGCGGGGAGTTGGCTTCTTCCTCTGCCTCTCCCTCTGTGCTTTCTCTCTCTCTCATAAATAAATAAAATCTTTTTTTTAAAAAGTCTACGTAAGGCAAGAGAAGGAACAAGATGGCCTTGTGTTTCCAACCCAACTACGCACAGCTAGAGTGAGTATCCAGGAGTATCCGCACCTAGACTCCGAGCATCTGATGTCTCTCAGGCTTGTCAGAAGTGAGTCCTCGCCAGCCTACGAGCAGCCATGACGGAATTCAGTCTCTCCATTGAATGGGTAGGGCGCAGCGGTCATCGCCAACACTCCTGACCCCTGGGTCTCTCTTCTGCTGCCAGTCACCACGGTAACTCTACCTGGTAACCCACCAGGAAGTGCTTCTGCCATCTCATCTCAGCCAAATCCCCTGCGAGAAGTTGGGGAGAGAGTTCCATCCTTTTCTGGGTGCCTTCTTCCCAGAGAGAGGCTCAGGTCAAACAGAGAACGAAAATGGAGATATGCAAAGTTTATTTGTTCACTTCAGTCAAGGATGCAGTAGATCTCGACAGCCATGCAACATTAGAGGAAAGTTAACTTGTCAATTTCCAAATACCAACAAAGAAAGGAGGCCTGCCAGTCCCTGGCCTTGAGGCACACTTCTGTCTCCTCCTCTCCAGATCTCTGTCTCTCTTCGCAAGTTCCCATTCTTTCCCTAAAGTCCCTTCCTTCAAGGACCAGTGTCCCTACTCCTTCCCTCCCCACAGAAAGCCTTCGTATTAATGGCCTTGAAATTAGCCAGATGCTCATGAAGACTGTCCACTTGGCAGCCGGTGCTGGTGTGTCTCCCATGGGAGAGATGTGGCCAATATCCTCATTAGCCAGGAAGCAAGCATGTCTCCAGTCATGGTGAGCAATTGGTCTTTTCTCAGAGCCAACACAGTCTGGTACCATAAGAGGAAGGGCTATTTTTCCTCTTAGCTTGTCTTTGACCCTGCCCTTATAAAACAATAACCCCAGCATTAATTTACCTAAGGAAGCATCACTCATTCCTGAGCTTGGCTTACAGCAGAAGCGTTACCACATCAGTTGCTAGTATTCTCAACACCTAGAATGACTAATTAGATTCCTTCTAATTTCTAATATCCCATCGATGAAAGGTGGGGAGGCCACCAGGTAGTTCATTCTGCCATAATAAGAATTATCATCTAGAATGGTCCATCCAGCTAGATCCTGTCTCTGACCAGGGTACGGAGAGGATACTGTTCCCATAATACCTTAACCAGAGGGATGTTAGTGGGGGGTGGGGGGATGCATCCAAACATCCCTTTTTTCCCCCGGTGTTTACGAATGACTTGACCCCTTACGGTCTGCCAAGTGTGTTAACGTGCATTATCTCTTCTAGTCCGGCTCCTGGGAAGATGATAGTATTGTTATCCCTATTTTCCAGTTAAGGAAAAAGCAACTGAAGTTCAGAGACGTGCCCAAGGTCACATAATTGATAAAAGAGCAAGTCAAGCCAGGAACACGGGCCTCCTGACCCTTCCGCTTTTTCCACTTTACCTTTTTCAAAAATGTTACATTTCCACCCAGGAGCCACCTGTCGTGCCGAGATTGCTACTGTGCACGGCAAGAGTTACAAAAGCATTTCCCTCTTCCAGAGACAGGGCAGGGTGCTGGATGTCCTGAAGCTGGAGGGAAGCAAACGCGGCAGGCATTTCTGATCTTCTAATGCCTAGAGGGAAAACAGGCCGTTACACCATGGAAAGGGAAGAGAGAGGAGGACGGGGAAGAGAAGGACGGAAGGAAGGATCGAAGGAAAGGAGGGAGAGAAGCAGACAGGGAGGGAAGGAGGGAGGAAGGGCAGGCCGGTAAACGATCCTCTCAGGGTATCTGCGGAATCACACACACTCCAGCACACGGAGCACACGGAGCACACGGACACAGACACGCACGCCCTGCACATGTGTATGAGGGGGTCATGGAATGAGCACAGGCTTCAGAACCAGGTGGACCTGGTCCGTTTCCCAGCTTTAACGTTACTGGCTTATGGGGCTGTAAGTAAATCACCAGACCTTTCTAAGTCTCTGGTTTTTTCATCCGCAAAATGCGGGAAGTTAAGCCCGTCCAAAGACGGCAAAAAGCTCAAGAAATATGTAGAGGCAGGGGATGGAGGAGAGGGGGAGCAGGGGAAGCGGAGCAGAGGGAGACAGGGAGGTCCGAATGGGAAAATGTTCGAGAACCTCCGATAAGCATCTAAGAGGTCCTACGGAAGAAACCGTTCTCTAGAATTCACAAACCCCAGAAGAAAGTTCAAATTCTTTTCTCCTTACGATGTGGATACAAAGCCGAAGCCAGCTCCCCTCCCTCTTGAGAATCCGTTCCTTCCATCCCCACCCTAATGCATCTTCCAGCCTCGGCAAGCGGACTCTCCCAGCTGCCTCTCCGAGGCCACGCTCCCTTCTGCCCTCGCCCCGGCTCCCCTGCCGGAACCAGAGCCAGCTCTCCCCAGACGGACAAGCCCGGGACAGACCCGAGCCTCCCGACCCCAGCTGGCCTCCCTGCGGCCCACCGCAGACGCAGCGGCCGATGGGAAGAAGGCTCGCACGCAGGGAGGCCGAAGCTGGACTTGGAGATTTCAACCTGGAATGAAGCTTTGAAAAGATCCAGGGTGGGGGAAGGGCCAGGTCCACAAAGGCCAAGGGCAGAACTGAGAGGCAGGCACTGAGGTTACTGAGCCGGGCAAGCTTGGCTGAGTCCGGAGCCGTGCTCCAGGACGAAGGGAGGCAGAGGAGGTGCTGAGGCCCCGGGAGATGCCGCGGGCCGGAGGAGGAAGCGTGGCGTGGGTGAGGCGGATGGTCCGCAGCCACAGGAGGCCCTGGGCATCCACGCGCTGGACTGAGTCAGCAACCCAAGCTGGAGGTGTGGAGAGGGCAATTGGGCCTGGGACAGGCCTCTTTAGAAGCAAGTGCAGGCAGGGGGCTGGGTAGGACAGAGACCAAGGCAGCTCCAGCAAGGAGGCCCCGTGAGAAGCTCAGGTGGTAGCGGGCCTGGCGTTCTTGCCCCGTTCCCAGAGAATGATGCCCAGGGCAGCTTTGATCCCTGCAGCGTGGCCCAGCATCATGGGGGCGGGCAGCCTCTGTCCAGGGAGTCAGCCCCTGTCTTCCTCTGCTGCCTCATTAAAATGGACCCTCCCTCCCCACCCCTTCCTTGTGCAACATCTTGAGCTCTCCTCTGCCCCCGGCTTCCCCACGACACCCCACCCTCACACCCCCTCTCCTATTCCAGCCCGCTGAGATCAACTGCTCTGCCTTTCTTTCTTCAGCCTGAGTCAGCAAGCAGGCAACCTGCCTCCTCCAGGCCTAGAAGGGCAATAATGGACGCCCTTTGAAGGCTTCTCCTTGACAGCCTGCTTCTTGTCCTGGCTGTGTGATCTGGAGCTTTCCACATCGCCTCTCTGTGCTTCATCACTGCACGGAAATGACAAAAGTTCTTGCCAGCCCCTATCTCTTCTAGAAATATTAGCAGAGCTGGGACCTCCTGCTTTCTAGACACCGAGCCAAGGAGGCTGCGGGGCAATTGAAGTTCAGAGAGGCTAAACTGATCACCCAGGATTGCACAGCTGAATCTAGACTCTGATCTGTTTGTCTCAGGCTGGACACACGAGAGCCTCGATAAACACTGGCTGATTGGCAGCAGTGAATGCTCTAACAGTGGCAAGACAGGAGAAACTCAGTGGGGTCACCTGGCTAAAACAGCCCAGGGTCCCCAAGGTCTGGGGCTTTAGTGATGCTCCCCCAGGACGGAAGATCACCCAAAGGAGGCTGAGCCTACTCCCAGAGTCTCTGATGACTGCCGTGCACCCAGCCTCGGCTGTCTCTCTGTCCCATTGGAAAAGCACAGCTGTGCAGATTGGCCACAAACACCAAAGATGGCAGGGATGGGTGGCGTATGGGGACACCCACAGCACTGCCTTCTGGGAGATTCCAGCCCTGCACACAGCCTCTGGGTCCTCATGCAGGGACAGGGAAGGGGAAGCCAGCTCAGCTCTTGCTTCCTTCTACAACACCCCAGCCGCCCAGAGCCTGGGTCAGAAGCCTAGGCTTAGGAGGTCCTGGGCTCTCTGGGCACCGAGTCAAGGCCTCATTCAGGGGAAAGTTGCCTCCACCGGGCTTGGGCCTCAGCTTTCTCCTCTTAATTGAGATAATGACCCAACTCTCAGGGCTGCTTTAGCTTGAAAGGGGCTTTGAGATGCTGGGATGAAAGGCGCAGGACTTGAGTACAAAGCCAGCGCAAACTGTCCGGGGAGTGGGAGGCCTGGCCCTGGGCCTTCTCCAGCCCCCGGTGCTGAGTCACTTCCTCCTTCTTGCTTGGATTTCGCCTCCGTAATCCGGAGACACTGAACTCTCCTCTCAGGACAGTTAGGGGGTGGGGCGGGGTGGGGTGGAGAGGTCTTTCCAGAGGGCGTATGCAGGACACAGGCCAGGCGTGAACCTCAACTCACCATTCCTGCCCACATACACACACCCCCTCCCTAGGAGGGGTGCTGGTCTGGATGCTGATGGGGAAGCGACCACGCATTTATAGCATTATGACTCTCTTCCCTTGCTTGGGGAGGGTGAGGCAGCTCAGGGATGGGCACCCTTTTGTTACACCTGAAGAAAGTAAGGAACAAAGAGGTAAGGAGGCTTCCCCAAGGTTTCCCAGCACATCTGAGGCGAGCACAGATCTGAAGCCTCTGGCCCCCCTGTGTCCTTCCCCCAGAGGGTGGCCAGACCCCGAGTTACTCATTCTTTTAAATATGAGGCTCTCCTCTGAGCTTCCTGGCCCCATGCTTTGGGTTACCAGCACCTACATGGGCTTTGCCTTCAAGGAATGTCTTCTCCTTAGGACGTGGAAGCATCACTAGATATTTCAGGATAAAAAAACAAAAATCCGAGGCTTGAGCAGGGGAGTGAGGTCTTCTGGAAGGTCTTCCAGAATGGAGAGGTGAGCCTTGCCAGGGGCAGGATTCTGGTGTTGGCCTCTGTCCATGGACTAGAATTGCGAAGTCCCCCAAGAAAGGCTCCTTCCGCAGGCCTTCAGTTCACCTCCATGAGACTGAGCGCCCCAAGCCAGGGGGCTTGGGTTCCCTTTACCTGGTGAACCTCAACCCGGCCCCCTCCCAAGAGGCTGGGTTTCCCATTCAGCACTCCCTCAGGGAGATAACATTAGCCAGACCCCACTCTGGGCCAGTCCTGTGCTACAGACAAACGCTCCCTGCCCGTAAAGAAGAAACACGAGTGGGCCACCAGAGCAAGAGAGGGAGGAACGGACAGGAGCTGGTAGGGAAGGCGTTGCAGGCATCGCGCTTTGGGGGCCGAGGAGGAGGAGGACTCAGTGAAAGCCCAGAAGGCTACTCACTGGCACGTTGGAACCAAGTGCTCCCCTTTTACTTGTTTAGGCATCACCCCCAGTTCAAGGCGGTGGCATCCCTTAAGCCAGCAGGACCTAGCTGAGCCCAGATGGCGCTCCAGGTGGTTCTCCCCCTGTGAACTTTCTCATCCCGGGACACCCAGAGAGTAGGAGTGATGATACCACTGTCAGACAGGGGGTAATGGGCTCACAGCCCAGAGTATCTATTTCCGGAGGACTGGTTACTCCCAGGACTTTGCAACCTTGCTTGTTAGGAAGCGATGGGAGGGGTTTGCATGGTGGGGAAGGAACTCTGGGAAAGGAAGGCAAGGGTGGTGAAGGCCCAGAACCACCAGCTGAGGGAGATTGTGCAAGGAATTTATGGGAGGGCTTTCCAGGTGGCTGGGGCTTGGGTCTGAGGCTAGGAGCTGCCTGCAGTGACCTCTCAGGTCTCCTGGGGCTGGGGCGGGTCTGGAGGCTGCAGGCGGCTCACGGGACCCAGAAGGAGTGAGTGAGAGGGGGAAACCCATAAAGGGTTTGTTTTTCCTATTTTTCTGGGCCTGGGGCTCGCTCCTCCTGGCACTGGTCCTTCCTGGGGCCCCAGCTTCAGCTTGTTAGTTTTAACTGGAACAATTTCCTTTGAACTCAGCTTGAATTAGCATCACCATGGCGATGGATCCGAGTTTTCAGGAGTCGACCTGGTCTTCACCCCTCAAGCAATTAGCTCCAAGGAGTAAAGCAGAAGGAGGAGGAGGAGGAGGAGGAGGAAGGAAGAAGATGAAAGGGGGAGGATGGGGGGGGGGAGACACCAGGAGGGAGGGGACTGAGGTAGAGGAGGAGGGAAAGGGTAGCGGAGTAAGGGAGCTGGGTGGGGGTGAGATGAGGAGGGGGCAGTGGGAAGCTGGAGGGAGAAGGAGATGAGGAAGTGTAGGAGGGTGTTCTCTGAGCCGCTGCCTCTACTTCTCAGCCCTTCTCAGAGGGCTAGGCCGCACCTGCCTGCTGGGAAGAAAGGGAACCAGCATCCACAACTTCCACACGTAGCCTGGGAAGCGAGGCACACTCTTCTCACTTTCTTAGGGGACAGCCAGCAGCTGAGCCCAGGGAGCAGTCACCCCCAGGCAGTAAGCCCAAATCCTGCAGGGACCAGGCCGGTCAGAGGCAGAACAGAGCCTCCTCCAAGGCTGAGAACTCAGGTGGGCTCACGGACCCCACACTTAATTGCCCTGTGACCTCCGTAAATGGCAATGGGGGACAGGGTCCAGTGGGAGGACCCGCCTGGCTCCGTGGTCTCTGTGAGGTCATTGCTGGCCTGCTTGTCTGCTCCCTGGCTGGTTTGGGAGCTTCGGGATGTTTTAGTCATTGGTGAGTTCCCAGATATGAGCACGAAGCCTGACACACATTCGGCAGGCAATAAGGGTTTTTGCAAAAAAAATAACAAGTGGATGAACTATTGTTTTCGTTTGTTTGTTTGTTTTTAATGAGTGATGAGAGTAAGGAAAGGGGCATAGCAAACCAGAATCCTCCAGAATTTGATGGATTGAGATTCTCTCTCTTGCCCCACCTCCTCCAAGAAGTCCTCAGGGACTTATCACTCCTCCTGCCACCTTCCCAAGCTCCTCGCCACCGCCGTCCCCCGCCCAGGCCCCTGAAATCAGCCCCATCACTCATTCATCTCCCCAGCTAGGTCGGGCTCCTCAAGGACAGGGACGTCTTCTCCAGCTCCTTTTGAAGAAAGAAAAACGTCTGTCTCTTCTCAAAAGGAGTCAGATGGGGGCGCCTGGGCGGCTCTGACGCTTGAGGCTCTGACTCTCCGTTTTGGCTCAGGTCCTGATCTCCGGGTATTGAGGTCCAGCCCCAAGTCAGCTCCCTGCTCAGTGCAGAGTCTGCTTAAGACTCTCTCTCCCTCTGCCCCTCCCATTCATGCTCGCTCGCTCTCCCTCTCCCTCTCTCAAATAAATAAATAAATCCTAAACATATTAAAAAGGAGTCAGATGGGAAATGTGCCCTGTGGAAGTCTGCGTGGGACCTTCTGAGCTGACCCTGAAGGAAAGACCCAGGTGTACATCTTGCGCTCAAGAGTGGCCTCTAGGGGATAATGACAACCTGGGCCCCCCTGGTTGGTCTTGAGGATGGACTGAGACAGGGCTGGTGAAGCCCCCAGCACGGCCCCCCGCCTGCAGGAGAGCTGAGCCAGCCTTGCCTGGTATCACCCGGCGTCCCTTTGAGTCTGGTTTCCCACGTGTAAAATGGAAGTAAAATCCTTCCCTGGCATCTTCTTGTCACCTACCCCCTGGCCCCACACAAAGGAGCAGCTTTCTTCTCGGCTGCCCTCTATCCAGCGCCATCCGCATGTCCGTCTGTCCCAAGAACTGCCCTTTTCTCCCTCTGTCCGCATTTTTTGGCCCTCAGCTCCCTTGACATTGTTCTGCTTCCTCTCCTAACCTCCCTCCCGGCCTTCTCTTCTCCCAAGTCCTGCCTCGGGCCTCTCTGGCTCTCCCCCCCTCCCCTTTCCTCCTCTGAGGCTCATTATAAAAAAGAAATCTTTCTAAATACGCCAAAAATGCACTCATCCCCCACGGACCCCAGTCTAGCACAAAGGGCTGGTTCTTTCCGGCTGCTTCATGCGGCCTCCGTCTTGCCCACTGCCTTTGAATCGTGGCCTCGTTCACATGACTGGAAGGGCTAACTGGGGATTTTCCCATGTGGCCGGGTGGGGAGGAGGCTGGGAGGGCCTGGAGTTGGTGGAAGGGGCTGGAGACAAGCCCGCTAGGATCTTCCCCAAGTCTGGTTTATCCTCCAGGGGAGAAAACAAACTGCTTGCTTGATATCATGAATGAGTCCTTGAAACCTGAAGAATTTCACTGGATTTGTGGGAAGGATTCAAGTTAGAAATCGGGGGCTGAGCCAGACCAGGATACCAGGTGGAGTGGGAGGTTTCAAGGACAGTGCCAAGTTGGCCTTTCCCCTGGCACAGGTTGGCAGTCCTTTGGCCTAGAGGCGGAGGAGGGGTTCCTCCCCACCCTTCACACCCACCCCCAGCACTCTCAGTCCACAGGAGCACTGAGCCAGAGGGCAAGCAGCCCCTCCCCTCCAAAGCCAGGATGACCTTGCTCTGGAAGAAAGAAAATTGACGCATTCAGGAATGGGAGAGGGAGACAGGGGCAGGGGAGGGGGTATCTGAGGCCTTCTCCCAGGGGCTCTGAGACAGGCCCTGGGCTGGCTCGTCCACTAGCCACTTCATGTCCAGGCTGGAGAAGGCATTCCCTGCCCTCATGTCCCCTGTGGATTTCTGAATTTCCCACTATCCTTCCAGCACTCTCCCTCGGCAACCTCCCCTCCCTTACCCACCCCACCCCACAGCAGCCGGGCTGCTGGAAGTCAATGGTGTTCCTGAGTTAATCAAAAACTCCTGTACTTTGACCTTGAATCCAGGCCATATTTCCTTTGTCCTGGGGCAATAGGGTCAGCCTGCTCTCCTCTGGCTTCAACAGCGGTGGCAAAGTAGAAGGCAGGGAGGAGAAGGGAACTAATGTTGAGCAAGGCCTCTCGCTCCTGCGTACGGGGCTGGGTACTCAGCAGATGCTGACCTCACAACCATCCTACTGGTGGGGAAGGGCAGCGAAATACAGACTCCAGTTTGCACTGAGAGACTGAGCAGCAGGGGCCCCTGGGTGGCTCAGTCGGTTAAGTCTCCGACTCTTGGTTTCCGCTCACGTCATGATCTCGGGGCCATGGAATCCAGCCCCCATCGGGCTCTGCGCTCAGAGGGGGTCTGCTCGAGGTTCTCCCTCTGCCTCTGCCCCTCCTCCTGCTTGCACGTGCTCTCTCTCCCTCTTTCTCTCAAATAAATAAACCTTTTTTTAAAAGAATTTATTTATTTGACAGAGAGAGAGACCACAAGAGAGGGAACACAAATGGGGGAGTGAGAGAGGGAGAAGCAGGCTTCTCGCTGAGCAGGGAACCCGATGCAGGACTCAATCCCAGAACCCTGAGATCATGACCTGAGCCAAAGGCGGATACTCAACGACTGAGCCACCCAGGTGCCCAAATAAATAGAATCTTTAAAGAAGAAAGAAAGAAAGAAAGAAAGAAAGAAAGAAAGAAAGAAAGAAAGAAAGAAAGAAAGAGAAAGAAAGCAAGCCAGCCTTTCTAAGGTGCAAAGCCTTACAGAAACTTGCCCCGGATCTCACGAATATGAAACGAAGGACGGAGAACACCTGGAGGTTTCCCGTGGAGTTCTGAGGGGGTTTCCAGCCATGATTAGGTTAGAAAGCCCTGTGATTGTCCATCAGATGTGGACAGGAAGCTGAGAGTGGCTGTGATGTGGGAGCTGGGAGAGAGGAGTGGGGTCTGTGCGCAGCCTGCACTTGTGGGCAGAGGGAGGGCCCCAAGGGGGATTGGGAAGGCCCACAAGGTTGGACATTTCTTCCAAGCTGGAGGCCACCAAGACGGCCCTGTGTACAGATGGGGGCCAAAGAGCACCCCAGGCCCAGGATCCCACACCAGGAGCTCTGGGGCATCTTGGTCCCGCTTGAGATCAGGAGTTTGGGACACACTGGTGGAAAGTTCACAGGTCTTGTTCCCATGGGGGTCAGGTAGGGCCTTAAAATGGGTGCCCAGCAAAGCAAGGGGCACTTGGGGAGCACAGCTCTGTCTCTTTTCCTTCCACACCTGCCCCCCACAAGCCTCCCACACCCTGTGCCTCCTGCCACTGCACCAAACGGGTCCCTCCTTCCCGCCTAGGCCCAGGAAACAAGTCAGGTCTTTCTGCTTCTTTCCACTTTCTCTTTCCCACTTCCCACTTACCGTCTCCCCCTTCCTCTGCCTGCTCTCCTCCCCCACCCCCATCTGCCCTAAAGAGCAAATTCCTGTCCTGACCGGGGAAGCTTTGCTGGAATCTGGGAGGCCTGATTTGGCTAACCCAGAAGAGGCAGCAACTGCAGATCCAAGAGGAGGCCTGAAGGAATGAAAGGGGCAGAAGGAGGGGTCAGCAATGGGGACAGATGTGGTCCTGGCTGGGGGAGGGGGAGGCTGGCGGGAGGAACCCACGTAGCTCCCGGAGAGATACAGGGTACAGGAACCAAAGACAACGCAGGTCGGGATAGGGCGTCCTCGGGTCCCCTGCCCTACAGAGAGGGCCCACGGTGGTGGTCGGGGGCTCTGGGGAGGCACTTCAGGCCCAGCTCAGCCCGCTGGGGTGTCTGGTGTAGGCTGCAGCGAAAAGCAAAAGCAGAGAAGAGGGGCCAGAGTCAAGGGAGGCTGGAGAGTCTGCAGAAGGCAGGCAGCGCTCAGGGGCTCACTCAGGCTGGCCGCTCACCTAGCTCTCCCCCAGCCCTGGCTGAAAACAATCCCAAGTCCCAGCAGCAGGGCTGGCTGGCCCCTTCCACCACAGGCCCACGTTAACCCTTTCACTACTGGGCAGCGACCTTTCTCTTCAGCCTGCTCCCCCCCACCCCACCGAACCCCTGCACAGTTTGCCCCGGGTTCTTAGCATCCCAGCACCTAGCAGCCGTCCTCTGCCTGCTCAGCCAGCTCCTGGAGCACTGACCCTTTCCCTGTCCCCAGTTTGCTCCACACGGGCCCTGCCTCTGGGACTCCCCAGAGCCTGGCTGTCCTGCCTCCCCAGATGGCCTGAGCACTGTGACCCAGGAGGGGAGGTAGCCTGGGCCTGGCCCAGGCAGCCCTAGAGACACAGGCTGAGAGGGTCCAGAGTGTCAGAGCAGAAGGGGCCCTGGCAGGCCACCCCCTTCCCCGTTCCCCCCGACCTTTGCAAGGAGACCGCCTAGGCCCCGGGGCACGGGGCACACAGGCGCTGAGGGCAGCTCAGGCTGACCAAAGAAGGAGGAGATCCACGGTGCCCAGAGCCAAAGAGGAGGGGAAGGGCAGCTTCTATCAGGGAAAGAGCGGAGGATGGGGGAGGACGGGGGCATTCCCAGGCCTGAGAAAGTACCTGGCTCATCCAGGGGAGGGCAGGCCTAGCCTGTTAGCTGCAAGGGCAGGTGTAGCCTGCCTCTGGCACTGGCTCGGGGTGGGTTTCTGTAGGAGGCTGGAAGTGAATCACACCTTCTGTGGCGCGGCACATCCGCGTGTGGGGGCATGAGTCAGCGTGTGTTGTCCTGCGTAGCTGCGGGTAGAGGCGGCACACACGTGTGGCGGGTCGCAGGGAGCCGGCCCCGTGTGTGTAAGCGGGCCTTGGCACCCTGAGAGGCTGGGCTTGGGAGTGCTCTGTGTCCTGTGTGCTTGTGCGACCCGACCCGCCACGCTGGGTCTACACGTGTGGGTGCGCACACCGGGAGCAGCAAAGGGCCATCCACCGGGAGCACCACTGCGTGCTCCAGTGTGCTCCGAATCCCAGAAATTCCAGTTCCTGCCTTTCCAGCTGTCCCAGCTACAGGCACAGATGTGCGTGCTGCTCTGCGGCAGCCATAAACAGACCTCCCAGGATTTTTCCAGAGGAAACAGAAATATTTTGGTGTCTGCTCTGGGCAGTAGGCTCAGGAGTGGGGATGGTGCTTGAGGATAGGGCTTCAAAACCAAGGGATCCGAAATCAAAGGAAAGCTGAAGAGCCAAGAGTATCCCCCAAAAGGCCAGCAGAGAGGGGTGGGCTCTGGTGGCCTCCAAGCTTTAAGTGAAGCCCCAGCTACCACCCAGGAGAGTGAAGTCCCTGCTGCCAGGGCCCCCACGGGCCCAGCCTGCCACTGCTCCACCTCTCCCGGCCCCTCCGTGTGTGACGGCGCGGAGTCCCTAGTGGGGCCCCGGGCGAGTGCGCCACTGCCGTCTGGAAGATCACAGGAGCGCACTCTGGACCCTCCACCACACAGGCTGCCCACCGAGGGAGACACCATCCGTGCACACGCACACGCCACCGCTGCCCTGCAGCCCGCATGCCCAACCACGCACGCTGTCACCACACACACACACACACACACACACGCCATCACCCCCCCAACACACACACAGTCATCACCACACACACACATGCCGTCACCACACATGGGCACACACGTCATCACCACACATACACACACACACATGCCATCACCACACACACACACACACACACACACCATCACCACACACACACACACACACACGCCATCACCCCCCCCACACACACAGACATCACCACACACACACATGCCGTCACCACACACACACACAGACACACACGCCATCACCCCCCCACACACACACACAGTCATCACCACACACACACATGCCGTCACCACACATGGGCACACACGTCATCACCACACATACACACACACACACACATGCCATCACCACACACGGACACACATGTCATCATCACACATACACATACATACATGCCATCACCACACACACACACGTCATCACCACACACACACACATACGCGTCATCACCACACACACACACACACCATCACCACACACACACACACACACGCCATCACCCCCCACACACACACAGACATCACCACACACACACATGCCGTCACCACACACACACACAGACACACACGCCATCACCCCCCCACACACACACACAGTCATCACCACACACACACATGCCGTCACCACACATGGGCACACACGTCATCACCACACATACACACACACACATGCCATCACCACACACGGACACACATGTCATCATCACACATACACATACATACATGCCATCACCACACACACACACACGTCATCACCACACACACACACACGCGCGCGTCATCACCACACACACACACACACCATCACCACACACACACACACATGCCGTCACCACACACACACACACACACACATCACCATACACACACACACGCCATCACCACACACAGACACACACACGTCATCACCACACATACACATACACTCCGTCACCACACACACACACCATCACCACACACACGCACATGCACAGTCACTACACACACACACATGCCATCACCACACATACACCATCACCACACACACACATGTGCGCCATCACCACACAAACACAACTGCCATCACCACACACACACCCACGCCATCACCACATATACACACACACACACTGTATGCCCATACTTCAGACACCGTCACACATACCACACAAACACTCCCGCCGCACACAGACTCAACAATATACTCGGGCCAAATGCACCGCCACCCCCACCACGCAGTGATTCCCACACACGCAGCCCCGACTCTTCCTCAGAAAACAAATACCAGGAAAAATTTCCCCCACTCCCATGCATGGTTCCAGACCTTTCCAAGCCAAGGAATAGGCATGATACTCTTCTCAGGCTCCTTGTCAAAGCAAACTATTTAAGAGTTTAAAAGAATTTGACTTGTTCCTGTCTGAAAATTACTTGGATTGGTTTAAATCCTCCATCCTCGGGGATGAAATTTCCCATTTAACTATGCCCCTTCCTCCTCCAGGGGACAGAAGCGGCTTTCTTCTCTCGGCCAGTGGCGGGGCGCCGGCCCGAGTGCTCTAGGCTCTGGGGTCAGAGAGATCCTGGCTCATTTTCCCAGCAGTTTCTCTGCGTCTGACCTGTGCTGGACAAGTGAAAGGCACAGAGCTGGAGGAATGATTTCTCTACCCCTGGGGGGCTGATAGCTCAGCTGCCAGAAGATGGGACTCCACTGTCTGAAAGCCACTGTGTCCTGGCCAGAAGGCAGATGAAAGTCTGGAGACGGGCTTTCTGGGCCGCATTTCCCTGCGCAGGCCTTGGGGGTGGGGTGAAGAATTCGGCCCCCCTCCCGTCCCGCGTCACCCTTGTCACTGTACTCACAGCGCTTACCCGAATTTACTTCGCTTATCCGAATCTCTGTCTGTACCTGGCTTCACCCTGTCATATAAGCTAAGTGAAGGCAAGTCCACTCCACTTAGAACAGGGTCTGGAGCTCTTTCAACAGTGGAAGAGGGTAGAAAGGGAGGGAGAGAGCCTCGTGTGCCGGGACGTGGGGACAAGGAAGGTCGCCTGGCAGGAGGAAGATGGGGCCGAGCTTTGAGGGCCAGGCAGAGGAAGGGGGACTCCGAGCACAGCCCTAAATGGGGAACCACTGGGTCTGCGAGCAGGGCATTGGTGTGAACAGACCAGTGGGCCCCTAGGCCAGCTACTAAAGTGCAAAACTCCTTTTGACTGTGGGGCGTTTGGGTTTTATAGGCAGCTCATGGGTAGGTAAGCTATATAGTAACAGAATTCAAGTCTATGACCTCTAGTGTTCGTTTACACCCAGACCTATTATGGCATTAGGGCTGGCATTATAGGGGGGCGGGCAGACAGAAACAGATCCTCAATAAACAAGACAAACTCAGATAATCTTCTCTCCTTAGCTTCATCCTGAGACACACAAACAAGAACCAGTCTTAGATGGAGGCAAGTTATGAGGCAAAGGTCTTATCTTGGAGAAAACACATTTATATGGGGCAGCTGCGTGGGCGCCTTTATCTAGAGCACGTGAGGGGTGCGGGAGCAACGTGCTCAGAAGGGAAGTGTCTTAGTCACTCACCCTGTCCTGGGAGCCCCTCCTGCCCCCCTTTCGAATATGGGCAAAGCCAGGGTCCAGGGCTCACTGCTGCTAGGGAACGGCTTGTTCAAGTTCAGGGCCAAAGAGGAGGTGGGAGCAGAAAGAGACGCTTTTGTGAGGCAGCTACCTGCCCACTTTCCCGAGGTAGGATGCTGGGGGGAGGTCTCCCTTTTTAAGTTTTGTCCCATTGGAGGGAGGCTTTATCTCAGCAAACACCACCCAAGAAGGCTTGGAGGTGCAGGTGGGCACTGCCCGGCATCTAGGCTCCTGTGTGGTGTGTGCTGAGCTCCCTGATGCTCCCTGACGGACCCGCCAGTCCTGCTGGAGCCATCTGAAGACTCCCAGCCTGGAGCAGGAAGCTCCAGGACCACTAGAGAGGCTGCAGGGGTGGGGAAGTGGGGGCAGAGCCCTGTGTTCCCGGGGACACCCTACTGGAGCACAGCATATCCCATGTCCCTTGGAGCCAGGTTGAATCAGATGCCGCGGGACTCCTGGAGGGAAGGGAAGAAGGGACTGGATCAGAGAGACAGAGTAGGGGTAGGGGGGACACGCTCTGGACTCTGAGAACCGGATGCCAGCCCCTCCTCTGCCATCAGCCTGCTCTGCTCCCCCCACCCCAGAGGTCACTCCCGCTCTCTGCTCCGCAGTCTCCTCATCTGTGAAACGGAGACAACTGTCACCAGTCTGCCTGCTTCAGAGGGAAGCCATGGGGATCAGATAAGGCGGGAGACAGGAGTCTGCTGCTCACCCAGAAAAGAGGCCACTCTGTCCTGCCTGTGGCAGGGGAAGGGGTAGCAGCAGGAGGGACTAGGAAGGCCCCACACTCTAATTAGGAGACTCTTGTTTCTCCCGACCGCTGGGCCTGAAGGCCAGCTCCACCTCCCCCCAGCTAGGTGACCTTGAACCAGACATCTCAGCTTGCTGGGCCTTAGGTGTCTAATCTTTAAAATGGGAGAGAAGGAGCTGACGTTAAGTGATCGTTAAGCTCCACACTTGCTCGCTAGTCCCTCCATCCCCAGACTCTAGGGTCTGAATTCTCCCTTCTCCCATATCTGAACTCTCAGCCAAAAGGAGGCTGGGGAAGGGGAGGTGGGATCTGGGCTCCCCATGAACTCTCGGCCCGCTGGCCGCTGAGCATGGCTGCCAATGGGCACAGAGCATGGGACTCACCAAGTGCCAGGTAGAGCAAAGGACCCAGAGAGAGCCTACAACTCCCTCTTATACAGTGGCAAGAGAAGGGGCCTGGGGGTGCCCTCAGGGGAGGCTCAGGTGTGACCCTGGCCCCTTGTCCTTTCTTCTGCACTGCCTTCCAGGTCATTCATACACCTGCTGCTGCACCAAACCTCTGGAGAGCCTCTACTACGTGCTGGGCGCCATTCCAGGGGGTGGGAATCCAGGAGCGTGTTCACAGCCCTGTGGGGGACGAGAGAGGTAAGCAGATGGTGCCCACCAGTGCGAGCAGTGCTGGGAGAGCGGCCCACCCTGGGTGCCGTGGGGCACGGAGGAGGACCTGCACCCAGCCGAGTGGGACAGCTCTCTCCTCCGACACAGCAGTCAGCCTGCAGAGATGATGGGAAATACAGAAATTGCTTCATGCCCCACAGCTTAGGGGGTGGTAAAGAAAAAATGCCCGAGAGAAAGGTTACCGGGTGGGATAATTAATGTTTTGCTAAGGAGGAAAATAGTGTGTTTCGCTCAGCATGCAAACACCTCAACTAATAAACCACTCAGAAAACAAGCGGAGCCCTGGGATTTTTCTCACAAAGACTTTTTTAAAAAGAAAAGAAAAGAAAAAGACAGTAGTCACGGATGTACCTCTTTTGTGGCTGAAAGAACGTTCCCCACCAGGTGTGGAAAGCGGGGCCCAGCCCTGGAAAGGGTCTCACTGCTGTTCCTCGCCGAGGGAAGGCCTCCTGCGGGTGAACCCCGCTCCCCGGCTCCTGACCCGGGCTGCCGTCGCACATCGAGGTGCTGGGTCTGTTTCGGAGGTGAGGGGAGTTTCTGGCGGAGTGTGTGAAGGAACAGAGATTTCGGATGCCTAAGGGTGTATCCAGCAGCTGCCACTTTCTGACATCTGCCTCTGAGCCCTCACCGGCAAGGTGGCATTGTCTACAGCTGACGCTCACAGTGGAACGGCCTGTTTCATAGGAAAAGGGAGAAGCGTTGTTCTTTTTCTACGAACTGTAAATATATATTCAGAATCTTTGGGCGACAAGGCAGGCTGAGATGAGCCACTTTGCCAAGGGAGGCCAGAGCCGGACAGGGGACGCCAATTCGTGCTAAGACAACCCACCAGAACCAGGGTGGTGTCTGTCGTCTTCCCCACAGGCCATTCCAGGACCGTCACCTCTCAGGGGGACAGCTGTAGCCTTAGGCTCCCCTCTGGAACTGGAGCCGGGCCCCAAGAGACAGAAGCTCAGGAGGGGTCCGCTTTGCATTGCCATCTCCAATGGTCGGGGCATTGGGGACCAATAAGGGAAAATCCGTAAGACGGGATTGTTGCTTTGGCCGCAAACTGACCTTGAACTCCCCCTTCCCTCCGTGACTACAACCAGATCAGGCCCAGAGTCGAGGCAGAGGACGAGTCCCCTGGGTGGGTGAGGCTGGGTGAGGACCAGAGACGCCTCAAGGTCCGTTTCCCTTCACTGGGACAAGGTCGGGCCTGGGTCTTGCCGACTAGCTGGAGCACGGGTGAGCTTCTCTGTGTGCCGGGGCAGATGCGGAGCCAGGAGTCCCTACCACACGGGCCTGTAGGGAGAGGATTCAGGGTTTGCCGCTGTGGCTGCCGCTGTGGCTGCCGCTGGCTGGGGCGGGAGGTGTTTGCGGCTCTGGCTCCAGGACCCGTGGTCAGCCTGAGGTCTTCCTCCACCAGTCCCCTTGGCTGTCAGAGACTGTCGCGGGCGGCTGCTGCTCTCCCTTCTCCGCACCTGAGGTATGAGTGTCCCTCTCATGTGGGTTCACATTCCTACCTGAACACGGTCTTTGGCTGGTCGGCTCTCTTCCCCTATAGACCCCACAGGTCAGGGTCAAGGGTCTCCTCCACATTCCCTCCAGTGGGCAGAGAGTGTCCCCCAAGTCACTGTGGATCCGGATAAGAGTCCCAGCTTTGTCCGATACTATCCAGTCTTGACAACTTCGTTAATTTTTCCTCAACAATAAAGAAACAAATATTTATTCCATAGATTTATTATCTATTATTTACCATCCCACCCCCCTCCCTTAGAAAGGGTCATAACCTTGGCAACGCATCTCCCCCCCTCCCTCCAGCTGAGGGGGTTCTGTAGGCACCGAGCTGCCTCACCCAGTGAGGGCTTCCCGCCTGATGGGGGCTCTGGGCCCTGCACCCCAGCGCCCACCACTACAGCCTCCCACCTCTCTCCTCCCACCCCAAGCCGAATGCCAGTTTCCAAGAGGGAGCTGACTTCCCCTATAGCAGGGAACGAGGAGTCTGCATTCCTATTTGGGCCCAGTTCTTACTTACAGAACCCCCCTCCCTATCCCCCACCTTTTTTTTAAATGGTGGGGAGGGCAGAGGGTGTGAGAGAGAGAGAGCATCTCAAGCAGACTCCAGGCTGAGCGCAGAGCCCAAGACGGTCTTCATTGCCGTTATTTCTTCTGGGGCCTCCGCAAGCCCACCCCTTCCTGTGGCGGGCCGTGCGTCATTCTGTGAGGCGAGGAGAATGGATCCCCGTAGCCTTCGCACACCCCTCGCCCAGGCAGCCTGGAACACTCGGGTCCCGGCCTGGTGACAAAGCCTCTAATTACCAGATCGGAAGTGGGTTTGGTGTGCTGGCAGCGGGCCCTGAGCCCCTGGACGCTGTCCTTGGAGGGGGCTTTGGACTCGGGCCTGGCTTTCTCAAGAGGCTGAAGAACAGGAGTGGGTGTGCCCGGAAAGGAGACGGCAGATGGGGTGCCCCGGGGTGCTTCCCGTGAGCGCCTTGTGTGTTGCTGAGCCGTGTCCTGCCGGTGAAGCCGGTGGCCCTACTGGCCCACACTCCCCCCACCCCCCGACCCTCAGGAGGTCTCTGGCCACATTCATCCACCATCAGCCTCCCTCCCCGGGAGAGAGACGTGCCCCAGAAGCACCCTTTAAATCAGCAGGCTGTCTGCCCCCGCTCCGTGACTGTCTGGCCCTCCGAAGACATGAATCATCCTTCCTTCCCCGAGCCCGGCGTCATTTCTGGGTGTTTCGGAAGCCTGGCTGTCCTGCCTTTCCTTTCGACTCATTGCCCCGGACTGCTCCTCTAGGCCATTTCGCCCCATTTAATTCCTGCTTTTTTCTCTCCTCACCCTCTTTCTCACTAACCCTTTTTGGTGGGAGGGAGCGAAGGAGGCCCTCCGAGGAAACCGAACTTGCAACACCAGTGCCCTCTACGGCCGGGGAGCTCGCGCAAGGTTCGGAACCGGTGCTCCACTAAGGGTCCAGACCACTGAGTTGTGCCCCTGCGGAGGCTGGCCCGTGAGGCTCCCAGGTGACTTGGAAGCGCTCACGTCTTGGAGTGGGCCTCACCCTCCCATTTGCCTGAGGGGCCGTCACAGAGGAACGGGAGGCTGAATTCTGGCAAGACCCTTCTCACCACTCACCTGAGAACTGGCGAGAATGGCGCTTCTTTTCTTGGGCCCCACGTCGGAACTGCTGAGACGGAAGTCCGGCAGGAGCCCCCCCGCACCGCCTCTGCAATTTAATGGGCCTTCCAGGTCATTCTGAGGTCCCTGAAAGAAGAGCACACGGGAGTCCCTCCAGCCCACGCTTTTCTCCTTCGGGCCACCTACAGGCGAGCCTGGGGGCCTTGACCCTTCCTGAGAGCCAAGCAGCCTCCAGCACCACTGCCAAGGGGTCTTACAGAGCGGAGGTGGGTGTGGCCTCCCTGCAGAGTGTCCTGGTTGTGGGTGGTGAGGCACGAGTCCAGAAGGATTCCAGAGGAAGGTTCTGGAATGAAGACCATGATTCCTAGGGACCACGAGACCAGGGCTGTTCCACACACCCCAAGGCAAAGGAGTCCTGCTCCCACTGTATGCGATGCCATCTGTCCCAGAGTAGACCTCCTATAGCTGCTTCCTGTCCCAGGGGAAAAACCCAAAGCCCGGGGTGGAGGGTGGGGGGGGGCATAAAAAGAACCGAAGTTAGTAACTTGCTCAAGGGGGTCTCGGCAAATTAGTGGCTGAACCAGACTCAGGCAGAAGGGAATGGATCTGAAAGAAATCCCAGCCTCTGGGGTTATAAGAATTCATCAATCCATTTAGTCATTCAACAAACAGCACCTTCAGACTGCCATACACAGCCCCGTGCTGACCTACGCAAAGCCTGTGTGGCAGGGTGACAGTTCCCATCGTTCTGATGAAAGGACTACACGTCCAAAGGTGCCCTCGCCCTCCCAAGATCAACAGCAAGTAACCAGGTCAGGATTTGAAGCTCAGGGGCCAGCTCTAAGCCCAGAGTTTGACCCACAGCTTATTTCTTCCATGAAATAATTCTAATGGCCAATGCCAGCTTTTCTTCTCACCCTTGAGAAAGCCCATGAACAGTGATATGTCCCCAGTGGCACCCCCACCTCCTTCCAGGGACACAAGCCAGCTCGGCTCCCAGCGCCAGGACCGGCGAGAATGTGCAGAAAGGGCAGAGGAGAATCGAGCAGAGGGAGGGCTTTGGCTGTGCCCTTACACTTGGCTAGACTCGAGCCTGCCTAAGACCTCCACCCCACTCTCTGAGCCTGGACTGCCTCCCCACCCCCAGTTCAGAGGCCTTGGGCAGGGCCCCACCATTAGTTCCAGACACCACGTCTCCTCTATTTATGGGTTTTTTTCTTTGCTTCTGTGGTTCTCCCTGGATGAATGCCCCCTTTCCCTGGATTTACAGCATCCTCCTGCGGTGGGGCTGATGTCACTTTAATGAGAATTACAGCTGCCTTCGACTGTGACTGCCACATTCCAATTTACTGCCTGGCCTCCAGGAGCCCAGCAGGACTTCTCCAGGGGCAGCAGCAGCGGGAGGGGTGACCTCGCTCCCTGGCCTGGGATGGCGATGGAGGCCCGGGACACTGAGATCTCTTCCTTGGGCCTGCAGCCCGCCAGCCCCAGCTCTGAACTAGGGCTCCCCGGCTCCTTGGTGGACCCTGAGCCCCAGGGAATGGTCGGAATTGGGACCACAGGGAGGGATAGGGGCCTGGTTTGGGAAAAGAGATTTCTCAGCAATCCAGACCCCTTCTCCCCACACCCACCCCCGTGAGAACCAGAGTGCTGAACTGGAGAACCGGAGGGCAGAAGAAGGTGGAGGCCTTCACAGAAAGCCTGTTGTTAGCTAGTTGAATCCAGATGTGGACTGCGGGGAGTGGGGGGAGGAGGAGGAAGAGGGAGGGGGTGCTGGAGGCAGGCCTGAGGGAGGAGGGGGAGGAGGAGGGGAACTGGGAAAGCAGAACTCCTAGCAGGAGTGTCTGGGATGCCCTGGAATTAATTCTGGCTTTTAATGCCTCTGATTAGGGGTCTACAAGCGTCACCCCAAATTGGCGTCCGATGTCCCTAGTTAATCAATATGGGACAATGTTGCCAGCTGCTCGAGGCCCTGCAGAAGAACTGCTTCCACTGGTATGTCCTAATCTTTATCAGGTCCCTGTTACGGTGCTGCCGAGAGCTCCCGCTCTGTGGACTTTTCCCTCTGCCCTGCACCTCTGCCGATGGCCCAGCTGTGGAGGTGAATGCCCGGCCCTGAGCAGGAGGCAGGGGTGTGGGCTGCGAGCCCAGGGCCCTGAGTGCAGTACTTTTAATTCTCACATCAACCTGATGATATAGGAATTATTACACCCATTTTCCTGATGAAGAACTGAGGCTCTAAGTCTTAGCCGTTGGTCACTTATCCAAGACCACACAGCTCAAAAGTGGCAGAGCCACGGTTTAAACTTGGGGCTGCTTCTACTGTCCCTGCTGTGCTATGCATTTTGGGGCTATGGCATTTGCCAACCATTAAGCAAGCCAGAAATCTGGGAAAGGCTGACCAATACCATCAACCATCCAGAGACCCCCAATTCCTAGAAATCTGAAGTCAGCTCCAAGTTGTCCCAGAGTCATGCCAGAGATAAGCTCCCAGGGGCAAGCCCTTGGCCTTGTGGTGTGTGTGTAATGCCCCCACCAGCTTAACCCACCCTCATGCTCTTCTGGGAGGTGGGAGTCATCTCCCCAGCAGGGAGACCAGTGCTGTCCTGGAGGGCACAGGAGAGGAAGGGCCTGTCCCTGCCCTATGCCACCTCCCTGTGGCATCAGCCTTTGCAGGATCAGGAAGTCCACGATCAGGTCCAAAGTCACAGCTGAGAGAGGGATCCAAAGGCTGTGGCAGTATGGGGCAAGAGGCCGTGGCTAGGGCGGGGCCCCAGGGAGGTGTGAGTGCAGAAGGCCCCGAGAGCAGGAGCAGGTGCACAGACTTTGGAATCAAATGGCCTGAGGTTTAGCCCTGTTCTGCCACACGAGCTGTGTGACCTTGGGCAGAACATTGTCTCTCACTGTGCCCCTCTGCAGTGGGTAAGTCCTAGTTCCCATCTCCCGGAGTGCAAGTGGGTATTAAGGAGGATAAAGATAAAGGATGTGGGCCAGTGTCTGCCATGTGGGTGCTCCAAAGATGTTAGCTGGGGCGCCTGGGTGGCTCAGTCATTAAGTGTCTGTCTTTGGCTCATGTCACGGTCCTGATCAGGGTCCTGGGATCGAGCCCCGAGTCGGGCTCCCTGCTCCGTGGGAAGCCTGCTTCCCCCTCTCCCACTCCCCCGGCTTGCGTTCCCTCTCTCACAGTCTCTCTCTGTCAAATAAATACATAAAATCTTTAAAAAAAAAAAAAAAGATGTTGGCTCTTACGGGTCTAGATCCCATTTCTCCTGTCACTGCCAAAGCCAGCCCCAGTCCTTATGCTTGCTTGGGAAAGAAAGGTCCTTTTGGATGAAACCATTCCGTTTCTCTAGGACTCCCCAAACCTCTCATTCCAAGGACCCAAGGGACCATAGAGGTATTAATTAGCAAAGCCTCAGGACAGGCCCGGGCGGCGAGGGAGTCTTGTTGACGTTAATTGGTACTATCAGATCTTTGCCCAGCGAGGACGGAGCGGTGCAGGCTGAGACAGGGTCTCCGCCGTTGGGGTTCGCAATCTGCTCGAGACTGCACCCCTGGTGCCACGGCTGTGGTGGGTGGAGAGGACGGGCAGCTCCTCCCTCCCTCTTCCTCACAGGGCCAAGCAGGGGAAGGGCGAGGGGAACGAAGGAAGAGGGAGGGTTGGGACCATGTTCCCAGGCCAACCAACAGTCTCTGAGTGCAGCCATGGTGCAGGGACTTCACACACACCAGTGCCAAGGGCTATGAAAGATGCCAGGCTCTAGCAATGGCTTTGGACTTGTTTAATGAGCCCAGGAAGCCTATTTAAAATGCCCAGTCCCAGGCAATGCCCTCAGTGGCTGAGCTGCAAGGGTCTGTATTTTTAACAAGCACCCACGGGATTCTAATGAGGCTGGTCCATAGGACCACGCTTGAAAGAACAATCGTCTGCTGTCTATGTGTCCAGTATTAGTGCAAAGCCAAGCACACAGTAGGAAGCAGTAAATGCTGGCTGATGGAATGAATGAACGAACGACGGAGGGAGCCAAACAGATAGAGACTATGAATTGCTCTGTAGGGCCTAAGCCAAAAGTCTGACTTCCCCTAAGAATTCCCTCCCTCAGGGAAGAGGTGCGTCCTGCGTCTCCGGTTATCATTCCCTTCTGTGGGTGGGACCAGCATTTTCCTACTCGAGTTGCAAGTTGCCAAATTCAAAGAAAAGTTCTAGAACATGCAGAAGAAACCCCACTGAGTCTCTTTTCCCCCCTCAAATCTAACCAGATACGTCAGGGATCCCCGAGGATTCTAGTTGCAGAAAGATACACGCAAAGGTTTGCCTCTAATTTCCAGAATTCTGGACCCCAAAGTTATCCGCAGTTAAGGATCCCTGCTGGGGTGTCCTCTGATCTGTGAGTCATTGCTAACAGCCGGGAGCTGGACAAAGAGGAGGGGAGGACCAGAAGGAGGGCCTGGGCAGAAGCGGGGAGCGGCAAGCGGCAAGGGCTCTGCCCCGGGAAGCCAGGGTTTGGCTTGGGTTTCGTGGCTCCCTCGCCCTTCTCCAGGAGAGCTCAGGGGCACTCAGGGGCAGCGGGTTGGAGCTGGAGTTCTGAGGGACAAGAGAGAGACAGGAAGCAGCTGAGGTGACCCAAGAGTGTTACAAGGCGACACCCCACACTTGCTCCAGGACCACAGGACAGGGAAGGCAGCAAAGTAAGGGGAGAGGAAAGGTTCTACTGGACTCCACTGGGGGCAGACACTGGGCTAATGGTGCCCTGCATCACATTTCAACCCTATTAGAACCCACTACTGTAGGAATGAATATCCCCGTTTTATACAGAAGGGAATAGACTCTGCATGTGGGCAGGGCTGTCTCTGGCCCAGTTTCACACAAGTAGACGGAAGGTCTGAGATTTTAAATTCAGACCCAACAAACACCAAAGCTGGAATCCCTCCTTAATCTAGGGTCCTGGAACAGACTCGAACTGCAAACCCCCTGGCCGCCAGAGGGACAATTCCTGCTCTCTGTCCTCTTCTGACACCACCACAAGCCCTTCCCCACATCCCCTGCAGTATTTGCAAGAAGTGATAGGGAAGTTCCGAATGGGCTGTGAGCACCAGCTCCCTCACCCTCTGCCGTCACCCTGATGACCTTGACCTGGACCCCCCACCCACACTTCATCCCGGTTCTTGGGTTTACAAGCTGCTCTGGTCTTCTTTGACTGTTCAAGGTCACTGGGGCAACCACAAACACAGAGAGGGGCCTTTCAGGTCTCCAGTTTCCAGGAGGCAGCAAAAAAAAAAAAAAATATATATATATATATATGTGTGTGTGTATATATATATATTTAAATGAAGAGCTGTGTAGTTGATATAGGCACAGGGACCTTTAGGAGGGACAGGAGGCGGAGCCTGAAGCCCAAGACCTTGGAGTTAGACTTGGGTTCTAAGTCTAGCCCCGCTCCTTTCTGGCGTGACACTGGGCAAGTGTATTCACTTCTCTGAGTTTCGATTTCCTCCCCTACTAAATGATGAATAATAATTGTCTCCCAGAGGTATTAGAAGCATGAAGAAGATGAACCCAAAGACCCCAGGCTCCCAGAAAGCAACCTGGGCACACACGCAGCTTCTCACTGTTTCGTTTTTAATCAGTAGGGTATTGGGGGAGGTACTTTGAAATTTCAAACAGGAAACAAACATAAAGAAAGATAATTTTTTAAAGCTGGGGTTGATCGGGCACTCTTAAGATCTGTCAAATGGAAACCATAATAGTATCTACCTCAGGGGCACCTGGGTGGCTCGGTGAGTCAAGCCTCTGCCTTCGGCTCAGGGCATGATCTCAGGGTCCGCATCAGGCTCTCTGCTCAGCAGGAGGCCTGCTTCCCCCTCCTCCTCTGCTGTCTCTCTGCCTATGTGTGATCTCTTTCTCTGTCAAATAAATAAATAAAATCTTTAAGAAGAAAATAGTACCTACCTCAGGGGGTTGTTTAGGATTTGATGAGAATTCACGAAAAGCCCATGACATTCTCTAATGGAATATTAGCGTTTGTAAATGATTCCTATTACTGATCACAGTCTCTGGGTTTGCACAGGAACACCATACATAGGCGAGAAAAACTGTCCACACCGAGAACAAAGTGGAAAGCTTAAGTTCAAGGAGATTTGTGTTGTGCATCGGAAAGAACTTTCTAGTTGCAACTTGCATGTAATTAAGTCCTCTCTGGACATTCTGGGGTCCTTTCCCTTCACAGACACTAAAAGAAAGATGGAACACTCGGTCTCTGGGGCATCTAGATAGGGCGCCGGCAGGAGGCAGGGCTTAAAGCTCATGTCTGGGGCATCAACCTTGGCAAAAAAGCATTGCTCTTACTCATATTATATCGATGCATATACGAATCATATTCTGATCTCCTTCTAAATCTTTTCTGCAGGATCGTAGAGTAGAATGCTAATAACAAATGACTAGAGTGAGCTATCAACTGTTTATGCCATGGCATGTTCTAGAACTATTAGAAAAAACATGTGAACCAAGTCGATATATGGAGATCCATGGATGAAATAATGCTGAGAAAAACAGAATAGGAGATAGCATGAAGTGCTAATTTATAAAAGCCACAAAGCTCAGAAGGGCATTTGGAATAAATACCGATCAGGTTTTGGTTTTTTTTTTTTTTTTCGATCAGGCTTTATTTTCTCCCCAGTAGCCCAAGGCCATTATAGGCATCTTAAATATATGTATCTGTAATGGGATGATAGGTGAGTTTAGGGTAGTGGAAATACTCTAATGTTGTAATGGTGGATACACGTCATTATACCTTTGTCAGAACCCACAGAGTGGGGGTGCCTGGGTGGCTCAGTGGGTTAAAGCCTCTGCCTTCGGCTCAGGTCATGATCCCAGGGGCCTTGGATCGAGCCCCGCGTCGGGCTCTCTGCTCAGCGGGGAGCCTGCTTCCCTCTCTCTCTCTGCCTGCCTCTCTGCCTACTTGTGATCTCTCTGTCAAATAAATAAATAAAGTCTTTAAAAAAAAAAAAAAAAGAACCCACAGAGTGTACCACTCTGTGGTACACAGAGTGTACCAATGCATAAACCCTAGTATGAACTACAGGTGGGCTATAATGACGTGTCCGTGCAGGCGCATGATTGCCTCTAGGGTGAGAGATGTTGATAATGCGGGGAGCTGTGTGTGTACTGGAGCAAAGAGTAAACGGGGGTGTTCTGGTTTTCTTTTTTTAAGTGGGTTCCACTCCCGAATGGGGCCCAACACAGGGCCTTGAACTCTCGACTGTGAGATCAGGACCTCAGCAGATGTTGTGGCTGGGTGGCTCAGTCAGTTAAAGCGTCCAACTCTTGATCTTTGCTCAGGTCTCAGTCTCACGCTTGTGAGTTCGAGCCCCTTGGTGGGCTCCATATTGGGCACACGAAGGTTACTTAAAAAAAAAAAAAAGATCCAAGCTGAGATCAAGAGTCAGATGCTTAACCCACTGAGCCACCCAGGTGCTCCCAAGAGAGTGCTCAATTTTCTACACGATTTTGTTGTGAACTTAAAATTGCCTCAGAGAACAAAATCGATTAAAACAATGTAAAGCTCTGTTGGGATCTAAATTGATAATGTATATATTATCATACTGTTTTCCCTTCAATAAACAAGGGATCTTTCCATTTGCTCAGAAACGTAAACCTAAATCTTAGAAAAAAGAAATCATCAGAGTGATGGTGGTTCTGAGTTTCTGGTTTGGAGAAGGGAGAGAGGGCACCCCCTTTTCCATGAGATAAGGAAGAGATGTGATCCCCACTCTTGGCCCCCACTGGGACCTGACCCTCCCTCTCTGGGTAAACCTAGGCCTTTCCTAGGCCATCCTGTCAAAGCCCCAATGATACCGTCAGCCAGATGGGAGCCAGAGCACGCAGACATGCAGTAGGGACCCAGCAGCAACTTCAACAGACAAAGCCAATGGCTCTGGTCCGAAACAGCCCCCCTCCAGGCCCAACCTGCTCACAGCCAGCTTCCTAATGAGCAGACATGACTTCTCGTCCCAGCCATAATGTGTTCATAAACTTTGTAAGAGCAGTAAGAAGCTGGGCTAAAAATCAAACCAATTTTTTTTCAGTAATAAATTTTCCTCAGGGCTTTGCATAAAGGAAACAACATTGAGCCATGAAAAATATAATAAATAGAAATCACACAACTCTGCCCGGCCCCCTCCTCTTGCTGCAAGCATACTAAGATCTCTGTTGGAGCTGAGGGTATGGTTCCCCAGAGCAGAGGCAAGGCCCCTCTTCTTCAAGGTCTCTAAGTACACACCCTTGTGATAGAATCAACGGGTGTGAGGAGACAGGATGCCCTCAGGGACACACATAAGTGCCTGCTGTGATCTGGAGTATACTCTGTACTTCTTGTGGTTTTCCAGAGGTGGGGAACATTACCGGCATGTGCAAATGGCCTGAGGTCTTCTGTTTTCATGAGGAGGCCCAGCCTGTTACCTGGAGGGCCTCATTCTCCACAGACCACACACCACTAAGACTGTTGAGGGCAGGGACCTGTGCTCCGGATTCTCTGCCCCACAGCAGAGTGCCAGGTACACGGGGCTATAGAAGACCTTATTTTTTAGCATCCTCTGTGTACCAGGCTCAGGAGCTCGAGGTGGTTACAAAGATGGGCCAGATCCAGTATAACCCGTCCCCAGCAATGAAATGGAAACCCCATGTGGGGTCAGAGAAGGAGGCTAGGCGAGGCTCCAGAACGCTAGACTTCTAATCTGAGCAGCGCCCCTAATAGCTGGCCTCAGTTCTTTTGTGTCTTTGGTTCAAGTACAGATACTGTGAAATCATTTCAACAAAAGGCAGAGGTTGCAGAGCTACCAAAAAAGTAATCTGAGGGCTCCTCCCCCAGCTTCCCAATCTCAGTTCACCGTGCCACCCACTGCCCAAGCCAAAACCAGAAAGTTATCCTTGACCCTTCTCCGCCCGCATCCCCAAGTACAAAGAAATATCAAACCTCACTTCCAAATTCTACTTCCAAAGAGCAGCTCAAGCCTGACAGGTCTTTCCATTCCTGCTGCTGCCACCATGGCTCAAGCCGCCATTCTCGCTCATCTGAACAGCTGTAACCCATTTCCAGAACGTTCTCTTTAAAATGCACATCCTATCACAGTGACTGCCCACTTCTCTTAGGAAAACAAAGCCCACATCCTAGCATTGCCTGCATGACCCGGCCTCTGCCAAACTCTCCTGGATTACTCAGACTGCTCTCCACGCTCATCGCTCCTGGTGCGTGACCAAGTTGCCGGGGAGCCCACCAGATTCAGGTCCCATACACAAGCTGTTCCCTCTGCCTGGGACCTCATCCCTGCTGATCTATCCTGATTCAACATTTAAGTCAGCCTAGACATTGCTGCTTTCCCAGGCCTCCTGGTGTAAGCTTGAGTCCCTGCTAATTCTTCACGGTACCAGCTACAACAATTGTAATTTAAATATTTGTTTTCACACTTACTTTGTTAATGCCGACTCCCCTTGCAGCTATAGGCTCCGCCCCAGGGTAAGGAATTGTTGCATCTCCCTTAGCTCACTGTGTAACTGTAGCATCTAGCACAGGAGTGCCTGACCCTCGATGAATTGGTGGATGGATGGAGGGATGGATGGAGAGAGGGATGGAGAGAGGGAGGGAGGGAGGGATGGATGGAGGGATGGATGGATGAGTGGATGGAGAGATGGAGGGATGGATGGGTGGAGAGATGGTTGGTTGGAGGGACGGATGGGTGGAAGGAAGAAGGGATGGTTGGGGGGATGGATGGGTAGATTGATGGAGGTGTGGATGGATAGATGGATGGACGAACCAGTGAGCATCCAGATGGGAGAGCAGGAAAGGCCTCCTGGAAGAACTGGCATGGAGAAGAAGATGGTTAAGTTCCGGACCTTCTAGAATCACAGGCCTGGAATCAGAGCAAGACGTACCTTGTCTTCCAGCTCTGATTATTCAAGCTTCCTTTTCCTTTCCTGAAGGTCACTGATTCAACCCGACTCCATCTAAACTTCCCCTCTGCCAGGTTTTCTGCCTGGGGAGAACGGTTGCTCACCCAGCTGTCACTCTCTACCCCGGCCCGCTGCCTCTCCAGTCCACTTTCCCACCACACCCTTGGGTTTATGTAACTGAGTCATTGTGCGATGCTGTAGAGCTGATTTGCACTTCTGCTTGGGCAGTGAGGTGAGGCGCTTTGCGGCCTCGAGAGGCAAAGGAGAGCGAGCACCCCATCGCCTCCCCAGTTCCTCCTCAGACTTGACACGCAGGTGGCCAACCCAACCCTATCTGCAAGGGCCATACCGTAACCCAAGCCAAACGCCAGCCACAAAAAGAAATTGAAAGAAAAATCTTTCTACTGCTGCAAAGACAAGCTCCGTATCACATTTTTCCCCTCTCTGGATAGAGGCGACTGGTTCCATTTCCTTTTCAGACTTCTACAGGACCCTGTCAGCACCTGTCTTCTCCATCACAGATTGGAAGATGGCGTCGCATTTCTCCTCCTACCAAACTGAGGCACTGTAAGACCAAAAAGCAAAGGGGAGATTCCTCCCACTCGATGTCTGGTGGCCCACTTCCCAGGTTAAGAGCGATATAAAATCGGAAGACCTAAAGAGAATACAAAGAAAAAAATGTTCTTGAACAAGTGTGTGTGGGGTGTGTGTGTGTGTGTGTGTGTGTGTCTGGAAGGTGAGCCAAGGGAGGAGGGGGTCGTGTGCAGGCCACCCAGGGATTTAATATGTGATACAATGGGAGAGAAGGAACAGCATTAAGTAATGATAGCCACGGTTTACTGGGCCTTTACTCTATGCCAAACACATTGTAAAGTGTTTTGTATACCATCTTTCATGTAATTGTCAAGACAGCCCAGGGACGTAAGCATTGATAGGCCCATTTTACAGTTGAAGAAACAGGCTCACTGAATCACGCAGCTCGTGAGTGGCCGGGTTCCAGGACTGAGATCCCGATGTCCCTTGCTTTGAACCACTACTCACAACTGCTCTCCTAGGGTGACAGATCGAAAAAGAAAGGAAATTGGTTTATGGTGGGGCAGAGGGCTTGAGATTAGACATAAAGAATGTTCTGACAATGAGGGCTGTTTGGTCGTAGTCAGGGTAATTAGGCTCGTTAGAGCTCTTCCTCTGAGGGCCTTTACTGTTACAAAGAATGGAGGCTTCTACGCCTGGCTGGTTTAAGGGACACACTCTGTGCTCCAAGCATGGGGGCTGGCCCATTTGAACAATCTGACAGCCTGGCTGGGGTACAAGACAATGACACATGAGACCGTTAGATTATGGGGGACGATAGCGCAGGGTGTGTGCCTGAAGGCGGCTGGTGGCAAGCAAGGGCCATGGCACATACTGTTGTGGTTTCCAGTAAGGGCTCTGTGGTCAGGTAGACCTGTGTTTGAGTCCCTGCTGGACCTCCTCCTCGTGTGACCCTGAGAACACGACTTAACCTCTCCAAGCCTCCGTTTCCTAGCCAGTAAAAGACAGGCTAAGAATAGAGCCTACTTTGGAGAGTTGCCATGAAAATTAACTAAGATGATACACGTAAAGTGCTTGGCACTGAACTTGCACATAATAAGGATACAATGAATGGGAGGTGCTATCATAATTGCTATTGTGGGAGTCCAGAGGCCAGAGAGAGAAGTACAGAGCAGAGCTGCAGGTCAGTAGCTGAGAAAGCCTTCCTGGGAAACGCTGGTTTTGTCCTGGATCTTGAAGAATGGGTTGGGTAAAATCAAAAGGAAGGACTAGGGACAGAGACGGTGGCTCACGTGGTGGGGTGAGACTTCAGATCCTGTATCTTAAAAGAAAATTCTAATTTGGTCTGTGGTTAAACTAAAGGAAGAAGCTGATTAGGGCAAAGGGATGGTAGAGGAGATGAGGTCTTCTGTCTTTGTTCAAACCCAGAATTTTAATAGAGTTAAAGACAGCCCCTCAGAGACTCAAAAAAAAAAAAAAAGGCAGCCAGACACACAGGGCTTTTCTGCTTACTTCCAAGATCTCACTGGGGTGATGGGGAAGGGGCCTGGGAACATGGCTTGGGGCAGAGTGGGTGATGGATGAGGACAGGCCCAGAAATAGGGGAAGTTAGGAAATGTGGGTGAGGCCCTAATGACCCTGTGGACTGACTCATGTGTGAAGACCCAGCTCGAAGGCTAGACAGAGATGAGTAGCCTAGCAGGCAGGAACCCTGGCCATCTCGTCTTCAGTCCTGCTAGCTCAGGGTGGGAGGGCCGAGGAGTGCAGTCTTCGTGCTAATCCATTATTCTCTGACAGCCTGCCTTATCTCCCTGATGTGAAGATAAACTCCTTAGGGGCTAGAGTAGTTCTTCAGGAAAGACCTTGTTTGTTTTAGATCCTCTCTGCTCAGCCCTTATCAAGTACCGACTGTCAGACCTCTTAGATCAAGCATCACCTGGGCCTTTGTTAAAAATGCAAATTCTCAGGGTTTTTTTTTTTTCCCCTGCCAGTGTCTGTTTGGCTAAATTTAGGGACCCAGGTGTTTGTTTGTTTTGTTTTTAAGGAGCATCCAGAGGATTCTTTTGATAAGGCAAATTTGGAAGACACTGAGTTAGATAATCTCTTGAATCCTTTTCAGTACTATCAATGCCCGCAGCAGAGTATAGTAGGAAGAGCCCTGGGTGGGCCGTAAGGAGATCGGTTCTAGGCACAACCTTGCTGTTGACCGGGTCGTGGCCTGCTATGGGCGCCCTCACAGTACCCGGCTGTCTGGGTACCCCGTGTCATCTTTGGTACTAATAAGAACACTGTGCTGGGGTGAACTCGGAAGGGAAGGAGGCCACAGTGAATTCAAATCTATGATCAAGATCTAAGAAGGAACAGGGGACTGAGACTAAACAGAAGGGAAATGGACATGGGGAACAATAGGTTCTGAGGTTTTCCCTGGGGCTTTCTGTTCCAATGGAATTGGCAGGACATCATAGGTCTCAGCAACTCCCACTAGACACAGGGCAACACATAGGCCTAAAGAATTTTTAAAACGTTCCCAAAGCATACAGTTACTCAGAGGAAGCAGGAATCCCAATCCCCCTTGCCCTCACCCTGGTCGCTGTTGGGGTGCATCGCAGGGCAGTCAAATTTTCTTGGGACTTGTGGGAGACACCCCTGTGGGTCAAGCGCCAGTGCCCTGAGACCCTAGTCATTTTCCTGAATCTCCCTGGATTTGCTGGGAGGGAGGATGGGGATCTGGGGAGGTGGGCAGGACTGAGGACAGGCCATGAATCTGGCTAGTGGGGGAGATCGGACTGACAAGAAAAGGTGCCCTGGAGCTCACAAAATGGGGGCAAGCCAAGGGGCCCGTCCGGAGAGGTGGCCTGACTTATCAAACTATCTCACCAGAGAGATGGCAAAGCTGGGCGAGAACATCAGCTCATCCCTCCAGACCCAGGGCAGTCAAAAGGCTGAAGGAGAGGTGAGGTCTGATTTTGCAAAAACTTTTTAGAAATTCGCTGTGTCAGAGAAACTCAAAGACCAAACAAAACCCCTAAAACACCAAGCCCGATTATTTCGTCCACGTGGCACAAGAACAAGCCAAAAGTGGGGGGGGGGGGGGGGAGACGGAGGAGGAGGGGGGAAGACTCACCCGTCCCGCCCCTGCTGGGAGGAAGGGATTTGCCGGGACAGCCGACACAGCCAGGTCGCACGGGGCGCGGCAGGGAGGGAGGGAGATTGAGAAAGCCCTTTTCCCACAAAGCCGCTGTGCGGCGGTCCCCCGCCCCCGCCCCCTCCCCCAGGCCACCGCCGGAGTGCGGGGAGCCGCCCCGAGCCCTTTAAGGGCCGAGAGGTGCGCTGTCTCTTTAAGGCAGGTCCTGGTGGTTTCTGTTTTCCGAAGGAAGTGACGGGGGGTGGGATTGAATGAAAAGTGCAAAACAGAGTCTCGGAGCGCCGGAGTCGGGGGCCGCGGCAGTCGCGGCGCTGGGCCGGTGGGCGGGCGCGGGGGCCCCGGGAGCGCCGCGTCCGCCTCGGAGCCGCCGGGGGGCGCGCGGCGGAGCGCAGCCCACGTGCGTCCGCGCCACGTCTCGTGCCCCCCGCGCCTGTGCCCCCCGGGAGCCGCTGCCACGCGCCCCGAACTAGCCGGTAACTTCGCGCGAAGTTTGGCAGCGCCCCTCGCCGCACGCTCGCGGCCGGCCGGGCCCCCGGGGATGCGCCCGCCCGGCCGCCGCGGGGTCCCCACGGCGCCCCCCGCGCCGCTGCTGCTGCTGTTGCCGCTGCTCGTGTCGCTGCTCGGGGCGGCGCGCGGCGTGGGCGCGGGGCCGGGCGCGCCGGCCGAGCTGCGGGTCCGCGTGCGGCTGCCCGACGGCCAGGTCACCGAGGAGAGCCTGCAGGCGGACAGCGACGCCGACAGCATCAGCCTCGAGCTGCGCAAGCCCGACGGCACCCTCGTCTCCTTCACCGCCGACTTCAAGAAGGTAAGGCACCCTCGCTCGCCCGGCGGGACCCCGGAGCCCGAGCGCTCCGGGGTCCCGGTCGCACTGAGGCCTGCAGGTGGAAGGAGGGCCAGGAGGGGCACGCGACTTAGCCAGGGTCACGTCGTGGGGCTCAGCTCTACACCCCTGTGCAAGCTCCCCAACGCCGCGGGCCCTTTCATTCTGCTCGGGGGAATTCCGCTGCCGCCCCCTCCAGCCTCTCGCCCCTTTGCTTCGGGTTCCCAGGCCCCGGCTCATTTCCACTCCCGAACCAGCCCGTTGCCCACTTCTCTTTCAGCTCTCCCAGAGCCCTCCAGGTGCTGACTCTCCAGAAATGCTAACTCCCTTCTTGGGGCAATTTGCCTCTGCTCTAGAGGAGAAAGTCCTGGGCCAGCAATCAGAGATCATGGGTTCTTGCCCTGTGATCTTGGGCAAGTCCCTTTCCTTCTCTGGCTTTCCTTTGTCACCTCTGTACAGGTCAGTGAGGTGGCTCCAGGCCTCTCAGCCCTCACGTTTTGGAGTCTATAAACCAGTCCTCTTGTTTCACTTTCCTAGAGTGGAGACATCGAGGGGGGCGGGGCGGGCGTAAGAGTGGATTGTCCCCTGTCCCTCCAGAGCCAAGGAGATGCTCCCTCTCCTCTCTGGTTTGGAAGGCTGGAAAGCTTGCTGAAGGACGACCTGGAGAGACGCCCCACAGGAGGTCCCCACTCTCTGGGAGAGCTCCCGCTCCTTACCCTGCCTGGCCAGACAGCTGGCCAACCTCCATGTTTGGGCCCCGATTGCAAGAAGGGGGACAGAAAGCAGCCTCTACTCAGTGTGTGTGTGTAAGGAACCAGAAGGAACCTTGTGGAGGGACTAGAAGGTGGGCCTGGCCCCCAGGGGGGTTGGGGATAGGGAAGGCAATGGAGGGACTGGGGGATTATCAGCAGGCGGGCCTGGAAGGGTAACGAGGGACTAACGGTGACCCAGCAGCAGGAATTCTGGAAGGAAAGAGGGTGGGTGAGATGTAGGTACTCAAAGGGAGTCTCCTGCTGTACACACACACACACACACACACACACACACACACCCCAGCCCCTTTTCTGCTAAAAAAGAGGCCCTGTCTCTGGGGGACTGGAGAGGTGGGGACAGTTAGATAACTGGACAGCTGGAGAAGCTCAGGCCTGGCCCAAGCTGCTCTCCCTCCTCGCTCTTAGAGAGTGGGAGTTTGAGAGGAGATGGGCAGAAAACGGGGAGCCAGTGAGGGACCCAGCGGAACTGCTATTGAGAGCCTAGGCCAGGACAGAGGGTGGGGGGGGTCCTCTGGACAGTGGAAGTAGGGCTTCACTGCTAATCTGTCCCCAAACTACTGAATCACCACTGACGTCGGACATAGGTAGACCATGGGAGTATTGGGGGGGGGGTGGTCACGGTGGGAACACTTTATAGCCCATCCTTACTGGGCAGGCACAAGCTAGGTTCTCCCATTCGGGCAGGGGCCTGGAAGGGTAGCCAGTGTGGAGAGAGGGAAGCTGACGGGGACATACTCGCCTCCCCATACCCGTACTCCAGGGAAACTTTGTCTCTTGTGTTCTTTTCCGGGAAATCCCAGTAGGGGCTGGACCCCTCAGGAGGCAGCGGTTTAATCTTCATCTCTAACCCTCCACTGAAGCCCTTTTTCCTTGAGAGTGAGCCTCTGGCTGAGCCGAGAGCCTCCTACTTTCTTGCCTCCTGCCCATTGTTCTATGGCATCTGGAACCCTGGAGAGAGGCTTCCCCACTCCTGGGACCTCTCCTAGGCTGTGGCTAGGACGCAAGGGCTAGGGCTGAGCTTTTATAACCCCTGGCTGCAGCATGAACGATTTTATTGCTCTGCCCTGCAGGCAGGGAGAGGGGGGATCCCCCGTGGCAGTGGGGTGGAGGACTGGGACCTGGAGCTGAGAGCGTAGTTGGGGGGCAGACGGCCCAGTTAGAGAATCCATTTGGAGCGGATTGCCAGAGTCCCATCTTAATCCCTGCGGTGATTCAAATCTCCACCCAGGTTTCCAAAGTCTACTTTTCAGGTTAGCCTCTGACCCAGAAGCTGGCATTTCACACCCTCCAAGGCATCTCCAATTTCAACAGCAAGGGCAGGAATCGGGGGTGGGGTGGTGGAAGGTGCAGAGAGGAAAGCCCGCTCTGTACAGTCTCCCCAGCTCCGGGTTGCTCCACTAGCCTGGGCGGAGCAGAATAGCCTTCACGCCTGCCCCAGGCCACTGTCTACGCTGGCCAGAGCAGCTTCTATATGCGGATCCTTCTGGGGGAACTCCTGGGCCACTCTCCTGTGGCCCACTTAGTTCCCAAGGCCTCCACGTGCCCCACGGTCTTTGGCAGATTTGCACAAGGTTCTATCTGGAAGGAACGGTTCTTCCTATGGGAAAAAATCGTGGGCATTGTGTTTCTTTTGTGTAGCAAACATATTTGGGGTGCTTTGGGGAAATGCCCTAGTCCACTTAGGAAAAGCGACAGTTGCTCTTTTCTCACCTTCAGGAGGTAGTCCAGGCTGAAATAAACAGACCTGGTTTAACCTGGGCAGGGTACTTGATCTCAGCAGGCCTTCATTTCTTCATCTGTACAAGGGGGGTGATGACGGTACCGGTCCCGTGACTATCAAGAGAACCAATCAGGTAATAGGTCTGAAATACCCACTAGGCATTGGCTGCTGTGCTAAGTGCTTAAGAAATAGAAGACCGTGACCTTTTGTAATCATTGCCCAAATCACATTTCATCGTGGGTCCTCCCTGCTGAGCTTGGACTCAGACAGGTTGAAGGATGGACCCAGAGTCCCACACAAAGTCAGCCCTGAGCCTGGAGGTGCCTTGAGGCTCTTACCGTAGCCTTGAAGCACCGGGTGTTGGAGCTCTCCAGACAAGCAGAAACAACAGGACATAGAGCAAGAGCTAGAGAAAGAAACATTGCAAGAGATCGGCTCCCATGGTTTTGGAGGCTCGGGAGCCCTACGATCTGCCATTTGCAAGCTGGAGGCCCAGGGAAACGGGCAGTGTGGTTTCAGCCGGAGTCGGAAGGCCTGAGAAGCAGGTGCGTCAGTGACCGAGGGCAGGACGTGGACATCCCAGCTCAGGCAGAGGGCACGTTCGCCCTTCCTCGGCTTTCTGTTCTACCCACACCCTCTCCAGACTGGATGATACCCCTCACACTGGGGGCCTATCGTGTTGACTCATTCTGCCAGTTGAAATGTTCGTCTCTTCTGGAAACACCCTCACAGATCCACCCAGCTGTAATGTTTTACCGGCTCTCTGGACATCCATTCACCCAGTCAAGTTGACACAGAAAACTGTCACTCTCCACAATTGCTGGCCGACCCCTGTGAGCCCAGAGCCGTCATTCTTGTTCTGCCAAAATCCAGGGAGCTGCGGGCAGTGCCCCCGGCTGGAGGCATCGCAGAGCCCTGGGTCTGGCCCATCCCAGCCCCAACTCCGGCCCCTTCTCTCCAGCGCTCCCCCCCCCCCCGCCTCACCCCCCAGCCCCGCCTCCTCCAAGAGGCAGAGTTCTAGCACTGCCTGGCTCTGCTCACATGGCCACGGCCACACCGTAGGTGGTAAGAGTACTGAGAGTAATCCACTGGCTATAGGACACATAACCCAGAGCCCGGGGAACGGTTGTCAACTCTGGAAGTAGCTTGGAGCTGTCAGTGGCCATCCTGTGTCACTGTGTGCCCTGCCCCAAGGCTGCTGACCATCAGGCAGACGGAGCTGAAGCTTTCTAAAAAGAGGCTCCGGGGCTCAGTGGCCCCCAAACTTCAGGGCCCCATTAGAATCACTTGGAAACTCCCCGTGCCTGGGCTGCCCTCCCCAGCTACGAACTCTGCTCTCTGGGGGCAATGTTTTTTGTTTTTTTTTTTTAAAGAGGCCCCGGTGATTCCAGTGGGCAGCGAGTTTGGGAACCACTGGCGTGGCTGCTCCAGGGAAGGGGAGGGGACTTGGAGGAGGGCCCAGGTTAGGCTGTTAAATGAAGGTAGAGCCCACACTCACCTCTTTGCAACCTGTCATTCTACCCACAATAACCCTAATGTGTTTGAAGCAGCGGCTAGGCGTTCGGCCTCATTCCACATGCCCTCAGTACACAAACTGTCATTCATAATACACACCCAATAGGCCATACTCTCCTTTATAATCCGGGTCCTGTGTGTGTAATTATACCTGTGTGTGCGTGCTCACGGGGCCTATCGAACATGGGGCACATCACCACCCCCAGGCTCTAACCTGGCTTTTTGTCCATCAGCCCTCTCAGTCCCCCTCCCCCAAGCCGGTGTCCCCATCCAAGTTCTCTTTCCCCTTTGTCCCCCAGTCTGAATGTCCAAAAGCTGGGGGAGGGGATGAGTCATGTTCCAGGCGGTGTGGTTTGGTGCTGACCGGATGGGTAGGGTGGGGCCAAAAGATAGGAGAAAGCCACGTGCAACTGTTTCTGGGTGGTGGGTACAACGTTGGGGGCGGGGAGGAAGAAACCACAGCCTCCAGAAATGCGGCGGGAGGGATCCTGAGGGGCGGTGGGCTGGAGCCAAGATAAGGGGAGCCATATGGTGCTGTGGGTCAGCCCAAGGTCACTCTGAAGGACCCAGGAGGAGTGGAAACGTGAGCCCTCGGTTCCCTGACCTGAGCACCAGCCGTTGAGTGGGAGTCAAAGGAAGGAACCGTCCAGAAAACACCAGAGTCCCTGCCTTGGGGGCTCCTGGTTGGGGTAGGGGAGCAGCGTGGGAAGCTGCCTGCCATCAGAAGTCGTCTGGAAGATGTGGAATGTGCATATGACTGTGCCGGGGCCGGAGGCTGTTTATTATAACCGGATAATCACATCCCACGGAGGTCAGATAGGAGAAGCTTTTAGACACCAGTCTCCCGCTCCCCTGCCTTATGTGAGGTCCCTGAAACATAGCAGTTTGGAACACAGGCGTGTGATGGATGGGTTGTCTTTGTGGGGAACAGAGGGCAGCAGAGATGCTCTCAGGAGAGGCCCAGACGTCTCTGGAGTCCAGAGCTTTCCTCTTAGGAGTTTATGAGAAGTCGTGAGATGCAATGACCTGGCTTGTGTCCCTGGGGCCCTCAGATCTACCAGAAGTCCCGCTGCCATGTTGGAGGAATTCCTCCATGGATCAGGGATCAGTGGGCCTGCCTGAAGGTTCAGACGTGCTCCCTGGAGTCGAATGCCAACGTCGGAGGAAGTCCTAGCCAAAGATCCTGGATCAGGCAGTGAAGACTGCCCCCTGGACCGAGGGAGGGGTGGCTACTAGAAATAAGATGGGGGGAGGCAGAGTGGGGCTCTTCCCTACCAGGCCGCCCAGGCTGCAGAGAAGCGGTGATGGCAGTGGTTATAGAAAAACTCAGGACAGACTCCTGTCCCCAGGAAGACAGGGTGCAACCTCGTGATGGGACACGCACGTCCCCGGATCTCACCCGCTGGGTGGTCGCTTGCTGTTGGTTGCTTTGACGCACAGTGTCATCCGAGTCTCCCTGCTGCATCGTGAGGCAGGCGTTGCCCCATTCTGCAGGTGTGCAAACTGAGGCTCGGGGCTGCGAAGTGACTTTGACAAGATTGCGTAGCTGGTGATCCCGGATTCAGACCCAGGGATCCGTCCACTGTATAGCGACTGACTGTGCACGGTACCATAAGAAGGCTCCTTCCAGAAGGTTAAAGAAACCCGAATTGAGGAGGGGAAGGGAAGGAGCCTGACAGAAAACCTTAATGCAGGGGAACAAACCCTCCTCTGTACAGACTTGGGTTGGACCCCTTCTCCCCGACCCCATAACCCCCTTGGCATGAGTCCTGACCCCTTGGCAGCTTTGTGCCAGAGACTCTTGCGCTGGAGGGGTGGGGGCGCGGGGACCGTTTGGAAGAGATGTCCCAGAGACTCATGAGCATTCGCTGTGTACATTTGTCCACCCTTTACTGGTCGGGCGATTGGACAAGCCACTCACCCTCTCAGAGCCCCAGGCTCAGATGCGGCACAGGCCGGGCGGAGACGATCGGGTGATGCTCCCAGGCTGGTGAGAAGCCGGGTCTAAGAGGCTGTCACACAGCAGAGGCCCGCGGAGGCACGTGAGGAGTCAGGTAACGGGGCCAGCCAGGTGCCCCCGCCCCAGCTCTCCTTCCTCGCTGGGAAGCACAACATTGCGGCCCCTTTATTTCCACTCTAGGGCTCAGAGCATCATTAGGACCCTCCATCCCGTAAGTTGGCAAGTGTTGAAGCGGCTGCCACTCGTGCATTCCGATAAAGGGCAGGGAGCAAGGGAGGCGTTGGGGCTGGGAATCTGGGCGAGAGGAGTCAGGAGCCCCATCTCAGGAGCCCTGAGTCAGCGGGACAGTGGGGCGCAGTTGATCCACATAAAGCCTCACATTGTTCCCTGGGGCGGTTGGAACAGTAGTGACCTTTGCGATTTGGCTGACAGAGAACTGGGGGCTCAGGGGGCTGGGGCAGAGCAAGCGGCCACTGCTCATGACCCGTGGCTGCACTAAAACCCCTTAACAAGAATCTTTTGTCCCAGGGCAGCCCTGAGGGGTTACAGGCTCCCAATAACGGGGCCAGCCTGAGTCCCCGGGCACCGCCGTGGGAGTGGGCTTGGGCTGGCTTTGGGTCGACTCTGTTCACCCCTGTTCCTGCTCAAGGACACTGGGCAGAGTCGCCAAGGTGCTCCCTTGTCTGCCATGGGGCAGGCTGCATGGGGTTAGGAAGGTGCTGGTTCCTGGCTGCCTCCCCTCACCCCCACGAAACTGGCCCCCTCTCCGGCCATGAAGCAGCCCCAGCCAGGAGCACGGGGATAAATATTTAGATTGGCCCAGGCCGCGGAATCACACGCTGTGCTGTGATGGGAAGGAGACAAAGATGGCAAAACACATTCCCAGGGACAGTGCCGGCTGTCCAAGAGCGAGGAGCAGCGGGGGACAGGGGTGCTCCGCAAGAACCCTGGAGAGAAGGCCCCCAGCTTGGGTGTCCGGCAGGGCAGGGAGGGGTGGGACGGCTCCCCACGCTGGCCCCCTTAGTCTCTGGCTCCCCGTTGGGGGAGGGCTGGGCTGAGAGAGCAGGCGGACTCTCTGGAGGAGGAGGCTGAGTGTGAGGACCCTGTTGGACGTGGGTGAGAGCGTGCACGAGGGAGTGCTTGAGGCTCAGAGAAAGGGGTGAGGTGGAGGCTCCGCAGGGGGACACAGAGCGAGGCAGCATGTTTCTGGGAGCAACTGTGGGGGCCGGGGAGAGACGGGAGCAGCTGTGTGAAAGAGATTGTTCGAGAAGCAGCAAGAACGCAAGAAAGACGACAGACGTGTGGTCTATGAATGGTGGAAAGCAGGTGGGCATCTGCGTGCATGAGCCAGGGTTCCGCTGGACTGTAACATAAAACCCCAAGGGCGGCCGAGGCTAGAGAGAAGTTTGTTTTCCTCTCCGGTAATATACTCTAAGGCTGCAAGTCGGCAGGGGAGGGCAGGGTGCCGGCTCCAAGGTCTTCCCCGCTGAACTCCCGGGGGGCCTCTGTGTGCAGCGTTGCTCCCCCTCCCAGCAGTAAGCTTCCCCCGGGACCTCTCCCCAGGCAGGCTGCACCTGGGCCTGGCACAGGATGTCTGCCATTCTAGGGCACAGGGCTGGGCCCCTGCGCTTCCCAGAGCAGCTGTGGGCTGTCTTCCTAGGTGTTCACCCGGAGCCCGGGCACAGCTGGGTCAGCGCCGCCTTCTCTCGGGGAGATGCAGTGGGTCTCCGAAGTGCAGCCTGGCAGGGGGCGAACCCAGAGAAGAACAGGGTGTGCACAGGGGCTGACGGGGGTCAGGGGGCTCGGAGTAGCATAAGGATCACTGGACCGTGAGTCAGGAGGTCCGGGCTGCTGGTCCTGGTTCTGCAGCCGCATGACTTGTGAAGGTCATGTCCCCAGCCAGAACCTCACTGGGTCATGAACCAAGTGATGCCCTGGAACCTGCTAAAAGCCAAAATGACAACAGGGGGCAGGGACTACCAGCCTATAGGACTACCAGTCTTCTTGATGGCAGCTGATAGAGACCCCAGAGCATGCATGCAGGCGGGCCTTCACTCAGCTACGAAGCTTTGAGCTCCAGCTCTGGGCCAGACCCTGAAGTTACTGCCTACATCAGGTCTAGTTTCTGCCCTTAAACCAGGGGCAGATTTTATGTGGGACCTGGATGACTTATTGCCAGGGCAGAAGATGCCACAGGAGGACAGGGTCCTCTATGAAGGCACTTAAATCAGGTGCACATTAGACCAACACAGCTCAAGTTTCTGATCTAGCTCAGAACCCACCAGTGACTTCCAGTGATGGGCTAGCTGGAGCTCAGACTCCTCAACTGGACTCTCAGACCCGCTGTCCCGCCCCTCGTTCCAGCCTCTTCCTCTGACCCCTTTGCCCTCCCTCACCCCACCCTGTCCCTGGTGTTTTGCTCAGGATGCTTCCATGCTCTCCTTTGTGTGCTCCTTCCTCCGTCCATTCATTCCCAGGCACGTACGGAGCACCTGCTGTGGTCTAGGGGCGGGGAATCACTGCTAACAAGATGCTTTCCCAGCCTCAAGGAGCTGAGTCTGGAAGCAGGAGATGTCCACAGACCACCAAGCTTGTGCTGTCGAGGTTAGGAGCTGGGCCTGCTGAGTCTGCTGGCAGGTTGGTGAGGGCAGCGTTGGGAGAACAGGCTGGAGGAGGGGACGCATTGGAACCAAGCCCTGAGAGATGGTAGGCAGAGGGAGACAGGGCAGCCCCAGCAGAGGAATCAGCTCAGGGACAGGCCCAAGTCCTCCTCACTCCTTCTGGGAACTGCCCACCCTTTAGTTCAATGCTCAGGGAGTACAAGACAAGCTGGCGGTGGCGGTGGAGGCCAGCCTCAGGAGGGTACACTTTAGGGCGAGGGCAAAAGGAGCTTCCAAAGGGCATTGGGCAGATCAGTAACAACGTGGAGGGACAGATTGGGTGGGGGTCTTAGGAGAGCCTCCCATCTCCCTGTCTTGTGTAAATTCCTCTCTCTCTTTGCTAGAAAGTACCCCCCACCCTTGGACTGTCAGGGACCCCTGAAGTGTCCCTCATTCTGGAGAAGTCTTTCCTCCCTCCCCGCCTCCCAATCCCTTCCCTTAGGGGAGAGCAAGTGCCCCTTCATCCATCCTTTGCCCCATAGCACCTGTCATAAACCTCAACCCCAGGCCCTATGTGGTGCACTGACTGTCATAGGAGGTCAGCCTCTCCATGAGCCCCTTGAAGACTGGAGCCTCTGCCTCGGTCTTGGCCATTTTCCCACCCAGCCTGGTGCCTGTGAAGGCTGTGCCCTATGTAATGCTAACCAGTGCTCTCTTATGGGCTTGCAGATTCCTTACAAGCCCCAGAGGAGTCCCCAGACCTCTCTGGGCCTCAGGTGCATCTTGAGGAGAACAGTCTTTGCTCCTGCTTGGACGGATCTGGAGGAGATCACAGCTGGAGCCAGGCCGAGATCACAGCGATACTAGACAAAGGGTTCAGCCCACTGTGTTCTGAGACCTTTCACTCATTTTCTCCTCACAGTAATCCCCGGAGGTGTAGGTATTGTTAGTTTAACTCATTTAACAGATGTGGAAACTAAGGTACAGGGACGTGCATTCCCCCAAGGTCCCACGGCTGGTGTCAGCAAAGCCAGCCTTGGAACTTAGGTAGTATGGACACCAGAGCCTTTGCTCGTGACTACCGTGCTGTCCTACAACCTGTCTGCTTCTGAGCTTTGCTTAAAACCACAAAGGACTTCAGCCAGTGCTCGTGATCTCCATGGCACATGAACCTCTCCCTGGTGCCCGGGGGTCAGCCCTGGTCCTGGGAGGCTCTGTGGCTTCCCAGCGGGCTAGAGATTTGCAGGAGCTCACACAAGCAGTAGCCTTACAGAAACTGCCATCTTGGGAGTCCTAGCCTGAGTCCTGGACCTGAGAAACCTGCCTCCAGCACCCTGACATCCCCAGCTGTGCCATCTGCCTTGGGCACGAGGCCACATCCGGGTGACTCATCCCAGGGCACTCTCGGGCAAGGAGGAAACTTGGGAGCCAGGCTTCCTTTTGGCCGGGGCCTAGCATCTGGCCAGATGTTTGCTGAAGCAGGGAGACCTGTCCCCCTGCCCTTTCCTCTGTGCTGTGGGGAAAGGGGCCCCTGGAACCTTGGCAGTGAGTCAGGTGTAGACAATAGAAGGTAGGAGGGACCCTGGCCAGGATAATGGAGCCAAGTAGGTCCAGAAGTTCGGGGTGGCCCCTCCCTCCCAGGGGTCAGCAAATGGAAGGTGGTTTTTGTGGAGAAATAGGGCTAGGAAGACTGGAGAATGTAGGGTCCGCAGAGGTTCTGGGCAGCAGGCCGGCAGGTGGGACAGAAAGGTGACCTGGCCTTGGGAGCCCTCCTCTCTGTGTCAGACGCTGGTTCTCGTTAGTCAGGCAGAACTGTGAATGCCAGCTGCCACTGTCCCAGGGCAGGTCTACACAGGACTTCGGATCCTGGCTCTGCCACTTGCAGTTGTGTGGCCAAGGGCAGACCACCCTGCCTCTCGGGGCCTGGGCTTTGGTTTCTGGAGCCACCGAGGATATCTGGGAGGCAGCGGGGCCTTGTGGCTGAGAGAGCCAGGCTTGGGAGTCAGACTGCCCGGGGTTAAAATTCCAGCCGCATTTCCTCCTAGTCCCATGACCTTGAGCAAGTAACCGGTTCCCAACTAAGTCATAACCATCCTCCCTACCTCTTGTTGTTGTAAAGATTTTAAACAGGACAATACATCTTCTTTGACTCATAATAACAATGACTTGTCCCTTCCAGTTATAAACTTCAATAAATCCGTGCCCTCCGTAGGTAGATCTTCTCTGTCAATGAGAAATCTTCAGTCCCTCTCTTTAGCCCCCCATCAGATTTCCATTTTGGTATCATTTTGCTGATGTTGCCAACATTGTTGTTTAATACAACAGAGTGAGGGAAAGACTAGGACAGGTGATTGTTTACCCCCTGGTCTGGTCCAAGAGTCCAAATGCTTTCTCTTAACGGTGGGCAGGGGATATCCCTGAGCGGAGAGACCACTCTGCAGCCATCGGACCCCAGGGTTTGGCATGTGGGGGTGGCTTTGGAGAGGACACTGTGACTGTTCCAGACAAGGCTCTTTTTTTTTTTTAAGATTTTATTTATTTATTTGACAGAGAGAGAGAGGGATCACAAGTAGGCAGAGAGGCAGGCAGAGAGAGGGGGGAAGCAGGTTCCCCACTGAGCAGAAAGCCCAATGCGGGGCTCGATCCCAGGACCCTGGGATCATGACCTGAGCCGAAGGCAGAGGTTTAACCCACTGAGCCACCCAGGAGCCCCACAGATAAGGCTCTTTTAAAGAGTCATTGCTGAAAATCCCCCGGAGATAGATGTCAGCTCCCGCCCCCACCCGGGTCCTGCCAGGGACACCCAGCTGACTCCAGTCTTCAGAAGGGAAGTCTGGTATCGGGTCTCACCTGGCAGGAAGTGAGCCCCAAGTGGAAAGCACACTAATGAGCCAGCCTCCAGTCGACCCGAGCAAATGGAAGATCAGGTGGCCCAGGCTGGCAGGGCAGGGAGAGTCCAGCTTCGTGGCCCAAGAGCGGATTTCCTGTCGAGAGGAAGCTGGGGTTCACCCGAGCTCTGATTCACCTTCCCCACAAGTCTGGCATCAACAAAACCCTCATGGGGACGTTCTCACTAGCTGGGCCTCAGTCTCCCTTTCTGCACTATTGGTGGACAATCTTCCCACACATGCCCACACCCCCTAGTCCTAGAGATCATTTGTAGTAAAAGGAAGCAAGAGAAACGTCCCTGGAGAGGCAAGGGACTTGACAAGCACGTGGGGCTTTGTGGGATGGTGGCAGTGACTGGCTCCAGTCACCTGCAGGGAGGAGATCCCCCCCCCGCGAGCCCCTGCTGAGCACTGAGTCGGGGTGGACGTTCTTCTGGGCCCTGCACACACTCAGTTTTCACCACAACCCGACCAGCTAAATGCCTTAGTGTCCCCGTCTTACAAGTGAGGCTTACAGAAGCTGGAACCTATGGCTGGGCCCTGGCTGATACATTGCAGAGTTGGGGTGCAGCTCCCCCTCGTTGTGTTACAGGAACCCAAGGGAGCCCTCGGCGCCTGTTTCAGAGCATGTGTACTCTAGTGGGCGCTCAGGAAACCCTCCGAGAATGCGGGCTCTCTTAGTGGGCGAAGCCAGGGCACGCACATTGAAAGATGCACAGCGAAAAAAAAAAAGAAAGAAAGAAAGATGCACAGCTAGCAGGGCTGTGTATGTCCAGTGCCAAGACAGGGCCATTGGGACACTGGAGGGGGATGGTCATTATGGCCAGGGAACCTCCCTGGCCGGGATGGGGGGATCTTGACAGATTGAGACCACTTCTGACTGGGACCTGTTGACTTCTCACTGGGAGCAGTTAGCCAAGGCCCAGAGTTGGGTGAGAGCACAGGGTTCCAGCAGCAGGACTGGAAGGGGGACCCCATCCTCCCCTGTGGCCCCTCTCCCTTCTCCCTCTGCTCCCCTCCAGTGCCCCCCCCATTCATGCAATGCCTGAGGAACAGGAAAGAGCCATTGGCCTGCTGGCAATGCCATTAGTAACCCCATGGGAAAAGGGGAAGTGGAGAGGGGAGGGGGAAAGGTGAGCCACGCCAGTCCATCAGGCCCGAAGTTGGCAACAGCTACAGCCGGCCTGCGCGGTGTCTGCCCTCAGCCCCATCCTGCGCCCACTCCCTCCCTCTGAGTCGGGATGGCCAGGAGGCCGGCTGATCAGAAACCCTGAGGCCTTTTGAGGGGCACCGGTTTCTGGGCTTCCCCCACACCTCCCGAATAAGAATGTGAGAGGAACTCTGGGATCTAGGCTCGTCAGAAGTTCAGCCCCTCCCCTTGTACGCCTGGTCTGGTAGTTTATAGGGGCTGTGACCCACCCCGATCTGGGGGCCACAGGGGTGCCACCGAGGGCCCACGTCAGCTGTGAATGAACCAGGCACCAAACAAAGGTGCTGTTTCTTTTCAGGTGAAGTTCTGTACTTGCAAACAGCTCTGTTTGGGAAAGCTTTCTGATGGTTCCCGCTATGAGATTTGCCAGGAGGCCTTGGAACATCTGGGGTGTGTTTCTTTCAAGTCACGGGTTTAAATGGGAAAGAAAAAAATTCCTAGGCCAGCAGGAGGGAAATGTCCGTCGCAGGGCAGGGTCTGGGCCTGCGTCCTGTCCGTCCTGTCCGAGGCCTGAGCAGAGCGCTGGGTGGGCTGGGGTTGGGGGGCGCCCACCCCCTCCAGCGGGTCCCCATCCTCCTGCCCTTTCTCACCAGGATGTGAAGATCTTCCGAGCCCTGATCCTGGGCGAGCTGGAGAAGGGACAGAGTCAGTTCCAGGCACTCTGCTTTGTCACCCGGCTGCACCACAATGAGATCATCCCCAGTGAGGCCATGGCCAAGCTTCGGCAGGTGAGTGCTCGCCTCGGGCCTGCCCCAGCCTGGCTGCTGCCCTGGTGCGCACCCCCACCCCCCACCTTCCAAGCCCTGCAGCCAGCTTGGCCTCAAGCCCGGACCCTACCCCAACTTCAGTCTCCCACCCGGCACCTGACCCACCCTGGCCCTTTTTCCTGGCACCCCACTCTCACCCTGTACTCCCCAGCCCCCTGGTTCTGCCCTAGGCCTTACTGAACCCCATCACCCAGATCGCTAATCTGCAGGGCCCCCCCAACTGCCAGATCCCTCCAGTCCCCTAATCTCAGCTCTTCCCCCTTTATGGTGGAGGCTGGGGGCTGGGATTCTGAGGTCAAATCTGCCACCACTCCTCATCCAGGTGACAGTGCAGGAGTGACCTCGCCAGCAAGGCCTTTCTTTTCTTTTCTTTCTTTCTTTCTTTTTTTTTTTAAGATTTTATGTATTTATTTGACAGAGATCACAAGTAGGCAGAGAGCCAGGCAGAGAGAGAGGAAGGGAAGCAGGCTCCCCGCTGAGCAGAGAGCCCGATGTGGGGCTCGATCCCAGGACCCTGGGATCATGACCTGAGCCGAAGGCAGAGGCTTTAACCCACTGAGCCTCCCGGGCGCCCCAAGGCCTTTATTTTCTTACTGAGAAATGAGTTCTGGGAATTAAATGAGCTAATGCATGCCGTATTCAGAACACTCCAGCCTGTTGGCCTATGCCCTGACCCTTCCTGGACCCTGGGCCTCTCCCCAGCCTCACCTAAGTTCCAAAACCCTCCAGCAGGGCCTGTTTGAGGCCCTTCCCAGAGACCCCACCCCCTGCATGTTGGAAAGTCTGGGACCCCAGAGGTCATCTGCTTTGGGACAGCTTGCCTGGCTGGCCACCTGCGCCACCCTCAGCCACTGTCACAATCCCCATCAGTCTCAGATGTCAGCCGGCGGCCAGCTAGAAGGGCTTGGCTCTGCCTTGAACATTGTTTTCTCCACCAGGTGGAGGCGATGCTTAGCGCCCCTTGACAGCCAGCCTGCCCCAGGGCTCTAAACACCACCAGCCTTGGCTTGTCTGACACTTGGGCACCAAGCAAGGGGTGGGCAGAGCATTCTGAGGCCGGGTGGGAGCGGCTCTTCTTCTCCCCGCAGAAGAACCCACGGGCGGTGCGGCAGGCCGAGGAGGTGCGGGGCCTGGAGCACCTGCACATGGACGTCGCCGTCAACTTCAGCCAGGGGGGCCTGCTGAGCCCCCACCTCCGCAACGTGTGCGCCGAGGCCGCGGAGAGCATCTACACTCGCCAGGAGGACGTCCGGTTCTGGCTGGAGCAAGGTCAGCGGGGTGCCAACCACGGCGGTGTCGCATCGGCCAGGATAGAGAGTCGTGAGATAGGGAGTTCGGCGGAGGGTCCCTGAAGCTGGGCTGGGATTGGTCAGGGCAGGCTTCCTGGAGGAAGGGGTGCCCATGTGGCTCTTGAGTGAGAGGAGTCAGCCAGATGAAAGTGACCCTTTCCAGGTAGGGACATACAGAACTGTGACTTGCTAGGTCCCGGGGAGGGAGATACCCAGGCAACGCCTACCTTGCTCCTTCTCTTAGTGAGAACACAGATGGGACATCCGTCATGGAGGGAGGCCTGGATTGCAGGGTCCCGGTGGGGCCCAAAGACATCCACTCCTACCCGCCCACCTCTGCTGCCCCCCTCGGAAGTCAGCACCTCTCCTTTCTTTCGTGTCTCCTCTGGTGTGATCAGCTCTCTGCTGAGCTCCTTGAGGGCCCCGGCGTCTCTGTGGGCTCCCTGCCTTTAGGCCTGTGTGGCTTTGCTGCCGGTGCGTCTCCTGACTCCGTTCCCAGGACCGTCCTTGGGTCCTCCATGTAGAGGGCACCGGGAGATGGCACAGCTCTAGTCCAGGTCCCTGGTCCTTCTGCCCAGCTGGCTGAACACTGGGCAAGTGCCTGCCCCTCCTGGGGCTCCCCTGGATTTCAAAACGCCCAGAGAGCTGTGCTCATGCCCTCCACACACAGCTCTCCCTGGTGAGCTGCACCCCACACTGCAGTGCAAGTCTGAAACTGCCCCCCGACCCCCGGGGCCGGTCTCTCCCGTGGCCGCTGAGCCGACGTCAGGGGCCAGGCCACCGCTATCTCCCTCCCGCACCCCTGCGTGTGCCCTGGCCACGCTGATGTCCCGGCACGTTGGTGCTGGCCCTCCTCAGATGCCACCTCCTTGAAGCCGCCCTCCTTGACTCTCTACTCCGTCACATTCTAGCACAGCGATGCTTCTAAGCATAGGGCAGCATTGCCACGTGGAGGCCTTGAAGTCAGACGGCCCAGGGGTCCCTTCTCACTCCACTCCTTCCCCTGTGACCTCAGGCAGATCACTAAACCCCTCTGGGCCGGTTTCTCATGGATCAGCCAGGAGACCAGGAACGGGTACTTGGCTCCTCGGGTTGATGGGAGGCCCCAGGGGGCCCTGCAGGGCCGGAGAGGGGGTCTGGGGTGGGGGGGCGCCCTCTCTTTCCCCACCGCTGACCCCGCCTCTCTTTGCCAGGTGTGGACGGCTCCGTGTTTGAGGCTCTGCCTGAGGCCGTGGAGCCCTCGGGGCTGCGGCGCTGCGGGCAGGTGGGGGACAGCGGGAGGCCATGCATCTGCCGCTACGGCCTCAGCCTGGCCTGGTACCCGTGTTTGCTCAAATACTGCCACAGCCGTGACCGGCCGGGCCCCTACAGGTGCGGCATCCGCAGCTGCCAGAAGAGCTACCGCTTCGACTTCCCCGCGCCGCGCAGGCAGCTCTGCCTCTGGGACGAGGAGCCCTAGCTGGGTGGGCGAGAAGACGGTGGTCCCTGAGGTGGCTGCTCTGGGTCCCCCGCCCTTCCCCAGGCCACCAGAGGGGGTGGCGACTCTCCCACGGATGCCTTATTTCCCTCAATGTCCCGGGAGCCTCAGGCCCCATCACGTGAGACTGTGAAACGGGGTGTGGCGTGGCAGGGGTTAACTCATGCAGGCAGCCGCCCCCAACCCTGTGCCTCCCTTGGGGACAGAGAGAAGGGGGCTCTCCAGATTTGCCCCCCGCCCCTTAAGCTCCCCCTGAAGTGTTCTCTTTCAAGCAACCAAAATGTGATGGCCCATGACTCTATTTAACTCTGAAGGTTTCGATCCTGGAAGGTGTCTGTACCTGTGACACCGACCTACACACACACACACACACACACACACACACACACACACACACACCCCTTCCCCGACTCACCCATCTGGAAGGAGCCGGCCCCTCTGCACCACCCAATGCCCACCAAGGAGGGGATCCCTACCCTGGAGAGGGGGCTGCCGGGGACTGTCACCGTAGCCCCTACACCAGATCACAGTGCATTCTTGTCATTGCTGGCCTCCAACGCTGGGGCACGTGAGGACCTCCCGGCCTGGAGACAAACCATATGTGCCTTTCCCCGGACCCAGACCCTGTGGGGACTGCAGGCACCAGTGTCCTCCGCTCTAAACGGAAATATTTTTGTAAGGCTCTGGGGCAGGGAGGGAGCATGAAGTACGAGAAAAACTTGAATCCCAGATTTTTAATGCAAAGTATTTATCATTTGTACCAGAAATAAAAGTTTAAATTTTTATTTGACTGACGGGGCGCAGTGCAGAGTTCTGAGAGCACTCCTGGCCAATGCTGCCACCTGGTGTCAGAAGTGTTCCATTACATGACCGGTGACCCTGCTTGGGACACCTTCCAAGGCACCTGCTGTGCTCAGCCATTGCGCAGCCGGGAGGGGACCCAGGAGGCGGGGAGGGGGGCGCAGATTAGGGAAGGATAAGACAAAACTGCACAGAAGAAGAAACAGACATAGATGAGCAAGGAAGACAATAAAAGCCTAAGCTAGATTAAGGCAAGAAACAAGGCATAAACTCCACAACCAGACTTTCAAGGTTCAAATCCTGGCCTTGATTCTTTCCTGCACAATCTTGGGTCAGGCTACTTTAGCTCTCTGTGCCTCAGCTCTCTCAGTTATACAATGAGCTTCAATGTGAGGCTGGCGTAGGTTCATTCAGGAAGCGACCGGCACGTAGCACTCGCTGTATTCGCCATTGTTAATATCGTTAGTGTTCATGGTCTTAGTATCCTCACCTGTAAACCTGAGACAGCTAAACCAGGCCTCTTCGCATCAAAAGTGCCTTCCAGTATAAAGAGGCTGTGGTAGGAAGTGCCAAGCTGGGTGCTGGAAGGCTTCCGGGAAGGAGGGGTGTGCAGGCTGAATTTATCAGAAGGAGACTCCTGGACTAGGTGGGACCCGGCTTGGAGCAGAAGGATGGTAGGTATTCAGCAGGGTAGAGGAGACTGAGCACAGGGCGGGACAAGAGTACTGCAGGGGGGTGGGAAAGTCCCAAGTGTCCCATAGGGGACTCCTGAGGAAGGAGGAGACAAGAGAGAGAACCCCTTCCTCATCAGCCTTGGAAAGAGAAACAGGCTGTCAGGACAGCCCTCCTTGACTCTGCTCCCCAGAACAAGCTGCTGCTGGTCCTCGAAGCTGTACAACCCAGAGGATTGTGGTGGGATCCAGGTTTACTTGGCCACAGTCAAGTTAGGGATGGGCAGGGAGACATCTTTTCAGGCAGGTATGTCTCTTCCTGAACCCGCTTCCAAGGACCAACTTTAACAGTGCCAGGCAGCCAGGGAGGGAGGTGTTCCTCCGCGGGGCCCTTTCCTCCTTCCCCTGCTGCCCAGTCCAGGCCCTCAGTCCTGCTCTGGGTTGGGGAGGGGATTGCTGGGAGAAGGCACCGCCCTCGTCCCATCCTATATGTGCCTTATTCACTGGGGGTGGGGTCCCCGGGTCATATGCCTTTTCTCCTCACTTTCAAATAGCCTAAAATACGGTTGTTTTTTGAAGGGTGCTTTTCTAATCTTCCTTGGGAATGACTAGCACCTCCCAGCCTGCCTGTCGCCTGCCATGAGGGGGTTTCTGGACTCTGTTGTCACCACAGACTACCCTGCCCGGTCTTGTGGCACGGGATAGGAATTAAGATGCCCTGAGCCTTCGGGTTGATGCCACACTCGGGCAAAGCCCACACTCCCCTCCTTCCAAGCGACTCTCCCCCTCTGCCCCCCTCTCTCCCCACCCCCTCGGTGTCAGGTAGCTCCAATGCCAACACCACAGTCACTTCTCTGGCAAGGGTCTCAGGGGTCCATGTACCTCAAAATCCCTTGAGATTAAATACCTGTCCAGAGTCAGCTATTTGAGAGATGCCCAGATAAGGCTTTACATTCCTCAAGACGCCTTCGTGCACCTGTGAAAACACTCGGGGGAGGTACTAGGCCTACGACGAACACTCATTTCTCTGGTGCTTCCGAGCTGATGAGGTGACTTGGTATCCATTAGCTCGTCAGCTCGTGGTAGCGATCCTGGGACACTTTAGGGATGTGGCTCACCAATAAAATTACGTGACTTGCCCAAGGTCAGACAACTGCTTCGAGCACCGTTGGGATCCAACCCTCAGCCTTCTGACTCTGCATACCTACTGACCCTAATGGGCTTATCAGACTGGCCCCCTGGAACCCCAGAGAGAACAGCTCACCCGTGGGGTGGGGAGAGCGGGAGCAGTACGAGGTGGGCAGCACCCCCCGAGGCCAGTCCCACATACCAAGCTCTAAACATATGGGGGTGTGCACCCCGGTCCCCCATGACTAGAGTCGGCAGGAGCGGGCTCCCACTTGCTCCCTTTGACCATGGTGAGCCGGGCTCGGGGTGGGAGGCCAGGACCCTGGGCCTCACTGGAACCTCTTCAAGCCACAGGTGGCACCAGGCATCCCCTGGCAGGATCACCCCAACCTGGGCTGGGCCTTGCTGTACATTCTGTGGGTTTTCTTCGGGTTCCTTTCTCCACAAACGTAGTCAAGGTAAGTCCTGTCCTAGAACCTGGATGAGGTGGGTTGTGCCACCGAGGTGTCTGGCAAAAAACAGGGCAAGGACCCCTCCCAGGAAGTAAAACTTAAGGGTGACCGTGCCTGTGAGAATGAGGGTAATGGTCCTATCTGAGCTGTGTGCATTTGGGCGTGGGCCGCCCCCCTCACCAGCCCCCAGTTCCTCATCTGCGAAGAGGTGGCCACCTCGCCGGCCATCAGCGTGTCCTTGCCGGCTGGCATTCTGCCTCAGATTGTCAGGCCTGTGGCTACCGGTGCCCAAATTGTCCGAAACTTGCTCTTCCAAGCCATGCTGTAGAGAAATGCTAAAAACGGAACACTGCAAAACCCAATATTTGGTAGAGACTGACAGATTCCCCCTCCAGATGGGGCTGTCCCAACTTACACCCTCACCAGCAAGTGCACGAGAGGCCCATTTCCCCACATTTCTGCTGCAGCAGTCGGGGTTCTCTGAAGACAACCACTAGGATACACAGAGGGAGAGATTTATAGTAAGGAATTAGCTCGTGTGATTGTGGGATCTAGAAAGCCCAAAATGCCAGCAGCTTAGGCAAAAGTGGATGTTGCCATCTTGAGTCGGAAATCTGCAGGGCAGGTCAACTGTCTGGAAATTCAAACAGCATTTCTGTTACAGTCTGAAGCCAGATTCCTTCTTGGGGAAACCTCGCTTTTTGCTCATAAGGCTTTCAACTGATTGAATGAGGCCCACCACATTATTGAGAGCAATCTCTCTAAAGCCAACTGATTGTAGTTGTTCATCACACCCACAAAAATACCTTCACAGCAGCATCTAGATTTGTGTTAGACCATGGCTTAGCCAAACTGACATGTGGAATGAATCATCACACCGGCTATCACTTGATCTTACACACAGTGTTGGCCACTTAGACCTTGGAAAATGTTAAATAAAGAATTCTGGGGTTTCTTCTCAGATCTCCACTATGGACTGAAGCCAGGTAGCAGGTTAACGGCCCTGCGGATTGTTCTGGTTGCCCCCCACCCCCACCCCATTCATTCCCTACCCTCCTCTGCTCTGCTCTGTGCCCCAGGACACCAACCTGCTGATGGGCCTCACCTGGGCCCCTTTACCTCTGGCTCAGCCAATGAGAAGCCCCGGAGATCAGAGGGCAGGACAAGAGGGATTTCCAGGCATATATCCCGGCTCCTTCCTGCTTCTGGAACACACCTCTGCGCTGGCTTCCCTGCTCCAAGTTCCAGACCTCCTTGGGCTCCTAAACCACGATTTCCTCCTGCCTCTTCACCCCAGCCTCTCAGCGTCCCAACTCCCTTGTTCCCTTCACCCTGCTTGCGCCTCCATGAATAAGCAGCGCCTTCATTAAAGGCTGTCCTCCGTGTTGCATTGACTCTGTTTCCCACAGAGACCCTGACTGCTGACCATGGCACTCCCTGCTGGAGACCTAGAAGAATGGACAGTGGGATGGAAGAAAGCGAAAGGGAGGTGGAGGAACCCACAGACCATGTGGCAGGGACCCAGGGCATCCCTTCTTGGGGAAGAGCCCAGCCTCAGGGGGCTTCAGGTGGAGTGAGGGAAGGAAGGCAGGTCACAAGCCACCTCAGGCCCCAGGCCCAGGGGGTGTGGTGTCCACCTCCCCGGTGGTGACCGGCTGCCCACCCCCAGGGCCCCGCAGCAGGCCCCCGGAGCACCCCTCCATGTTTCAGTTAGAGGATGTGGTCCGGTATCAGGAAGTTGTGTTCCCTGTTCCCCACTCCGCAAAGCATCACCGGCCTGGGAGCCTCCTGAGAACGGGGACAGTGTCTGATCTGCATTATGTTTCCAGCCCCTAGCTTAACCCACAGTGCCAGTGGGTACTCAATACACACTCTGAATGGATGAACGGGGGAATGGCCCCTGACCTTCTATGCATCGGGGTGTGGGATTGCATGTAGCTCGGGAGCCCCGGAGGGCACCGTGGGAGTGGGGCATTTTAACCAGCAGAGCTGTCCAGCAACAGGATGGCCACCAGACAAGGCCAGGACTCCTGTCGCTGCATTGATGGGGCTAAGGCTGGCTGACTCAAACTGGGGTTCCCTGGCAAAGTCTGACCTCCGATGGGAGCACAGGCCAAAGACCCAACAGCATGCTGAAACCGAGATTCAGTATCTCCCACCTGCCTGGAACTGGGGCCCTCACCCAAAGTCCCCCAGCCACGGAGGGCATTCAGGGCACCACAGCGGTGAGAACTCTCCAGTCTGGCAAGTAAGGACACTCGAGCCGAGGTCACACGCGCCCCATCACCGCAAGAGGGCGCGCTGGCCTTAGACTTGCCCCGAGCTTGCGGGCGCTCCCGGAGGCTTACCTGGTCCGAAGTAGACCGGCAGAGTCGGGAAAGGACTGAGGCAGGGTTCTGCTGAAGGGGTCATCGCAGTGGCAGACCCAGGCCCAATGCAGTTCCCAAGACCAGAAAAGCTCATTGCAAGACAGTTGTTACGCTGTTTTAAAATCAAATCCGTATAATGACTATGTTTCAGAACCTTCAAGTGCAAGTGGGCTGTGCGTTTGTGTGCGCTCCTCCCTTTAGAGGTGAGTGAAGGCTGGCCCTAGGGGTGGGGAGAGCGTGTCTCGGGCTGGGGACTGGGCATTGGGGATATGGCGGCAGGGAATAGCTCACGGTCCTGACTCCCTTGTCCTCTCTGGTCCACTCCCCAGAAACAGTGGCTTTATCCCCGTTCCCAGAGCACCTCTCACTTTGTCACCGGACACTACCCCCCAGCCCCATCCTGCAAGACTCCTCCTGGCAATGGAGCCATCAGATTGCCTCTGAGGCGTGACTTTAAAAGAGGCCTGCAAGTTCTTCTTGGTCTCTACTACCTCCCATCTGCTCTTTTGGGAAGCCTGGGCTGGGATCATTCCATTCCCTGTGGTTGCCTCAGGCAGGGAGCTGACCCCCACCCCGTACCCCCACGCTCTGGGCCCTGCAGCCCATCTGGCAGACAGAAGGAGCTAGAAGGGACTTGTTGTTTGGTGGCCTTCCAGGACGCCTGGCTCTCCACCCTTCTCCCAGCCCTGACAACTCAATCCAGCTGACATGACAGGAAATGGGAGTGAGCAACAGGGCCCACAGCCAAGGAGGCCACTTCTCTTTGTCGAGGTGGAGAAGGGGACCGGGGGCTCACCTCCCTCCCCAAAACACCTTCTCTCAATGGGAGATAGTGCATCCAGCAATGTGTCTGAAAGGGGAGGCTGGCTCCTGGAGACTTCTGTTCTGGAAGCAGAAGCGGCAGAGGGCATGCTCAAGTAGAAATGGGGCCTCGAGAGCTAGTGACTTCCGGGGGGATCAGATGTCACCCCAGGAAGGCCAGGAGGACCTGGGATAGAGTCAGCGTTGATCACAGTTTGGAGACTACATGATCCTGGAGTAATCTTTTGGCTACTCTCTGGAAAAGCCCTCCAGCTGTTGAGAAAGGATGGGGGTAGGGGAAGCAGGGAGCCCTCATTTGCATTTCATTTGCATTTCATTTGCATGCACCTCTTTTGATGTCCAAAGGCAATGAAATTTCCTGTCCTTGCTTCTTTTTCCCTTTCTTTCTCTGTTCATTTTCTAACCTCCAGGCAACATCCTATCTCTCTTCTTTTCCCCCACAGCTTTTCTTCTCTCAAGCCAAACAAAGAACAGGGAGTATTACGTCCAGAGGGTTGGCACCTTCCCCTTCCCCAGGATCTCCCATCTGCCCAGAACTCAAAAGCTGGTTTCATGGAAATTCTGAGTTCTAGGAAAGAGGGAGGGATAAAAAGGTCTTTTGCACTCCCATTCAGTTCATCTCACTGAAATGATCATCAAGCAAGTCCGAGAAGGAACGAAGAGAGATTGCCCAGCTTTGCCCCTTGCCCCATATTTGCCTGCCACAAAGCCACCCATCCTGCTAAGGGTCTCAGCTCTGCGGTGACTTGTCCACTTGCTCAGGAGTCCTGGGCAAGTTCCACCGTCCCCGCCCTCTGTGGCCCTGGGTACCTCCTATGAATGATAGTCTAGATTCCTTTCACCTGGAATGACATGATCCCAGAAGAGAAGGGGAGGCTCCAGCACAGACCCTGGAGGGTAGGATTAAAAGTGCTAGCTTTAAGGGCGCCTGGGTGGCTCATTGGGTTAAGGGTCCACCTTCAGTGCAGGTCATGATCCCCCGGGTGAGCCCGAGCCCCCTCGCTGCTCAACAGGGAGCCTACTTCTCCCTCTCCTCTCCACTTGTACTCTCTCTAGCTATTTCTGTCACTATCTCTGTCTCTCTCTCAAGTAAATAAATAAAATTTTTAAAAATGAAAAAAAAAATAAAAGCGCCAGCTTCAGAGTCAGGCAGACCTGTTCTAAACCCTACTCTGCCATCTACTAGCTGCATTAATTTCCCTGACCATCAGCTATAAAAGGAGTCTCAAAGTCGTGTCTTCCTTCTAAAGGTGTGCTCAGTAAATAAGAAGGTGCGTGCCCGGCGCACAGCACCTCTCTTGGCAGGTAGGAAGCACTCAATATTTATTGAATGAATGAGTCCAGGGATGAAGGTGAGGTAATGTCTGTCACCCTCTCCCCACCCCCACCCCCTCACCCTCCCCTCCTCCCACCCGGTCTGGAATCCAAAGCTGTTCTTCCAACTGTGAACCTTCAAGGTCCCACCTCTGCCTCTATGGTTTGCCATCCGCAAGAGCTTTGCCCCATCTCATCCCCAGGGCCCCAGAACCCCAGCCTGCTTGAGCTAGAAGGTCCTTGGAAGCCATAAGTCCCATACCACCACCACCACCGCCGCCACAGCACCCCCACCCCCCAAACCCAGGGCTTCTGGAAAACCAAAGCCCAGAGAAGAAAGGCATTCTGCACATGAAAAGAGAAACAGCAGGTCCCAGATGTGGTGGTCAGAGAACCAGACCATCGTGTACACAGCCACACAGATGTTATGCAAATTGACATATGGAGATCACAAGCACACGGGGGTATATAAACTATGGGCAGGCATTTCTCTAGCTTGATGGCAGGCGAAATACCATTGTAGATAAGAAAGAGACCTCAGGGAAGGAGCCAGACCTGGAGTGGAGGAGAGAAGGAAGAGACACGTTAGAGGTGTCCTGACAGGGGTCCCTGAGTTCAGGAGGTCTCCGAGAAGCCTATACTGATCTCTTCCCCCAGACTAAGAATCAGGAAGAAAGTCCTCCTCTTTCTTGCCAAGAGTGGAAGAAGAGAAGATGATGTGACTGGGGGAGGGTGGTTTGTATGAACCTGAACAGGTACTTACTGGGCAGCTCCTACCCCTCCACGGCCTCTGTGGCACCCACGGAGTCCTCCCTAAGCCTGTGTGTCCCTGTGCTGTGCTCAGTGCTGGGGGCGGGGGCAGCCGGGGGAGGGGGCAGGCAGCCAATTAGTTAAGGACCTGGAAGGAGGACAAGAAAAGCCCCACAGAACCTGCCACAAGGGCTATGAAGCACACTGTAGTGTTATGCTAATTTAGTCAAAGATCAGATCACTTCCAAGTTCAGAACGGAGGGGGCATTTGAACTGTGCAGAGGGAGTAGCAGGCAGTGTTTCAGATCAGGAGCCCTGGTTCTTACTGGCTGTGCAACCCTGGGCAAGTTCCACTCTCTAAACCTCATCTTACCCACCTGTTAAATGGAAGTAATGAGTCCCATTTACGAGTTGTTATGAGGACTAGACAAGATCGGAAGCCTTTAAAGTGTTGGTTAGCACAGTGCCTGGCACAGAGCGGAGAGCTCAGTAAACGCTGGATATTATAAGAGGGGTCATCGGGGTGGGGGGGTGGGTAATGTATCAGAGGGAAAGAACGCCATGAACAAGGCAGAGAGTCAGAAAACTCAGGACCTGCTCTGCGAGCAGGAAAGAGTCCTTGAGATGAAGATGAACGTAGGTTGGTAGGGACACTTATCTGGAAAGGAGGGCAAGGTCCTGTGCTCCTGTCAGCCCACGGCTCTCTGGGCTTACAGACAGGTGGTCCCTTGGCCTTGGCACCACTTCCTGGGACCTAAAGAACGGAGGAGAAGAGTCGGGAGAACTGAGATGATGAGTCTTTGCTGGGTGCTACAAAGAGCACTGGAGGGAGAGTCCAGAGAACTGACTGAGTCAGGCTCCAGCACTAGGAAATGGTATGCCTTTGGCAAGTCCCTTCCCAGCTCTGTAGATGAGGCAGGTGGCTGTCCCCACAATCCCTGACCCTGGTAAATAATTTTCACATCATCTTCTCAGAGAGTCTCAGAGACACCTGGGACCTGGAGGACAGGCAGGAGACAATGTCTTCACCCGGAAAATGGGATAATACGCTGGGCCCCATCTAGTTCCTAGGATGTTGTGAGCACCTATGGGTGGCTGGGGGCAGGGGGTTCTCCCACCGGCTAAACTGCATATGGATAGATTCGGGTTAGGACGAGCACCCGCCCCTTTTTACAGGTGAGTAAACTGAGTGCAGGAAGGTGAAAAGCCTTGGCTCTTGTCACACAGCTCGTAAGCCCTGGCGAGAGAGCAAAGCCGGATTCTTTCCAGAACACCCCCACGGCTTTTCTAAACACTCTAGACTCCTTGCAGCTCTTACCCTTTGGGAGTCTGTCCAGAGAGCAACTCGGGCCCCAGCTGGATAGTCCATCAAGGGTTCCTAAAAAGGGCGAGCTGGACCAGGAGTCTGGGGCGCTGTGGGCGCGGGTCGGGAGAGGCTGCCGGGCCAGGTTAGGGCAGACAGGTGTTCCGCAGGGTCGGCGGGACCCGCCCCGGCAGCAGCCCGTGTCCCCCTCCCCAGGTCCCCAGCTCCGCGTATGCAAATCACTGGTTTGCATGGGCCCGGGGCCAGGCGCGGGGGCCCTGCCAGGGGGCGTGGCCGGCGGCCCCCGCCCCGCGCCGCGTGCTCACCTGGGGAGTGTGGCAATCCTGGCCGTGCAGAGCGCTGCCCGGGCGGGAGCAGCGGAGCGCGCGACAGCGGCGGCGACGGCCCCGGCAGCGGCTTCCACGGCGGCGGCGGCGGCGGCCGGGGGCGGGAGGAAGGAGACCCTGGCTTTCCAGGGGGCCCGGCTGGGGCAGTCGCGAGGGGCCTGGGGGGGCGCTGGCTTTGGCCCCGGCTGGGGCAGGATGGTGAATCTGGAACCCATGCACACAGGTGAGGGGCGGAGGGAGTGAGCGCTGACAGGTGACAGAGAAGGGGCGAAAGAGCCAAGGAGGCGAGGGAGAGGGGCACCGTTCTGGGGGGGGTCTTCTTCCCCAGCGACCAGGAGAGGGCAGTGTGGATAGCGGGTCCCCCAGGGGCCAGCGATGTGGGTAGGTGGATGTCGGTGGGGGGGGGACCCTGGAAAAGATTGGAGGTGGGGACTAGCGGGGTGAAGGGTGGGAAGCCTCGGATCTGGAGAGTGGCAGACTGTGTGGGACTTGGGTATGCTGAGCTGTTGCAGTCTGGCTGAAGTTGCTCTGTTCACTGATCGCAGAAGGGTGGCTCGCTCACTCAGCCAGGGGTGTGGACCTGGGAGTGCATAAGTGAGGAAAATACTTGTATCCACATGTTACGTGTTTTGTGTCTCGGTCCTTTATGTGAAGTGGAGGCAGAGTGGGCATTTGTAAGGTGTAGTGGGGCACTAGGAGAAGCGAGTGGGGCCTGGCAATTGCAGAGACACACCTGGGGCAGGTGCAATGTATTGATTAGGGCTTGTGGAAACGTGTGTGCCTGTGTATCAGAGGTGAGTCTACTGTCCTCATGTGTTGTGGGGGGAGAGGTGGAGCAGACCCCATGTGTGAATGAGTGCCTACCCACAGGCTCTGTGGTTATCGGCAATACTGTAGGCTGGGGAATCCGTGTGTAGGTGTGGGTCAGGAGCTCTGCGGGACCCTGAAGGAGAAGCAGCCAGACACAAGGACCCGTGAGACTATGGGATAGGTGCTTCCATTTCTGTGTCTCAGAGGGGGTGGTGAGAGGTACACCCTCTGTGTTCCATGTCCCATGGATTCAGATACCAAACCCCCCTTTCTTCAGGGGAAGGAAACTAGGGGATACAAATGCTTTTCCAGGAGTCCGTTGCCCCCTGTGTCAGTGGTGTACGGGCCTGGCGTGAACCAAGTCCCCTCCACTTACCCTGCTGATCTATCCTTCCACAGCAGGCTAGGACAGGAGCTGCTAATCCTAAATGGTCACGCTTGGTGTTCGGGTGGGCCTTCTAGACGTCTGAGGGTTTGAGTGGAGAACAGACACAAGGTGTAGAAGGCTACAACTGATTTGGCCATTTCAAACCAGCAAGTTGCTTCTCAGAGTGGGAGGGTAGCACCGCATAACTTTCATTTAGGATTTCAGGGCTGTTGATGGGAATTTTGTACCTGGGCTCCTTTCTGGAAGAGTAGGGAGGAAGAGGGAGGAGAGGCAGTTTTCCTGACCCATCGCAAGGAACAGAGCCATCTGGAGGCTTTGGCCCTTCCTGGGGCCCAGCAGTCCCGAAAACAGGCAGCAGCAGGTGCATGGGGAGCCCCAGGGTCCCCAGTTCCCCAAACACGGTCCTGACAGGGCTGAATGACAGTCAGGCTCACAGAGACATGTTGACTCTGCGTGGATCTGCAGGTGTCAGGACATGCCAGAAAGGGCCAAGGGAGGCCAAAGGAAGCATCCAACTAGGTGTCATCCAATATCCGGAGAAAGTCTGTTTCCAAACCCTGTGGCACCAACATGGAGCTGGGCGTTCCTGGGGGCCATTCCCTTGCTCTCCCCACTTCACTTCCCATCAAGAAGACCTAGGCTGGAGGGGGGAGCAAGACCTCAGAAAGGTGGGCCCTGGGCAGGAAGTTCTTTAGGGACAAGATCAGAGACTTCCTAGGGGGTTTCCACCTCATTGTCTATGGAAGGCTCCCACTCTGGGGGAAGTGGGAGGAGGTGGGACAGCTGGGACCCAGCAGGGAAATGCCTAGGGGCTGAGAGGATCTGGCAGAGAGGAGAGCATCGAGAGGACCAAGCCCCCCACACCCTGGCCTTGGAGGAAACTCCAGGCTGACACCTCCCTCCCCGTCTCCTGGAGGCAGGGGCTGTGAGCTAAACCCAAGGGACGGTTCCCATCTACCTTGGGTGGGCTCCCTGACTCACTCGTCGACATTTACTGGCTGCCCTTCCCCAGCCCACTTCTTTCGTCTGCCTGCACCACCCTGAGAGCCCTCTCGGTCTCGGCCCCTCAGTGGTGTCTGGTTCCCCTTTGGTGGCACCTCAGAGGGATCTCTCGCCTTGGGACTTTCTGTGGATCTCTGACGGGGTCTCCATTTGAGGGCTTTCCTGGCTAGGTCTTCTCGGGCTTTTCGGTCTGAGGTCATCCTGTGGGGTCTTTCAGTGTAGGCCCTGCCATGGGGTCTGTGAGGGAGGGTCCCTCTGTGGAGTGTCTCATTACAGGTTCCTCTCTGGAGGACCCTCAGTCCAGGACCCTCTTGGAGGAAATTTGGTCTCTTCTGAGTCTTAGCTCCCCCTTCCTCCCCTCACACACAGTAATTCTGTGTCCTGCTGTTTTCCTCACAAACAGCCCTTTACCTGTGAATTTCCAGCCCTGGGCCCTTGGGGACTCCTCCTCAACTGATTTTACTGGAACAGTTTGGGTGAGGGAAAGAGGGGGAGCAAGAGTACACAAAATGGGGCACAGGTTCTCACGGGGTCCCACACTCAGGTCCACGAGCTGTGTGTCGCCCGAGTCGGCCCATCTTTCCACACAGATCACCTGGGTGCAAGCCGTGATTCAGGTCAGCCCGGGGTCTGAGCACTTTGTACTTTATAGAGCATTTCTCTCCGGGAGCATGAACACCTGAGCAGGCATGAGGTCACCAGACACGGGGGCACCCCAGCCAAGGTGTGGGGGGGGCCTCCCTACTCCCAGGTCAAAAACAGGCAGAGGGGTAGACAAGAGTCAGACAGACAGCTGGGGAGGGAGAAAAGAGGGAAACGGAGGGAAACAGTGGGAATCTGGCCGGAGGGGAACACCTGGTTGGCCCCAGGGCATCTCTTTTTCTGTCTTTCTCCTCAGTGGGAGCTGTTGCCTATCAAGGTTGGGATCAAGTCTCACAGACTAATACCAGTTACAACTCCGGAATACCATTCAGGTTGGAAGGCCTCATTGTGAGAGGAAGTGGCTTCATCTTGAAGAAGTGACAGAAGTCTATGCCAGGAGACAGTTGGAGTCACGACTAGCTCAGAGGGAGGACTGGTGGGCCCCTTGGTTTTCTTCTGGTAGAATTGCCCCCACCGGTGAGCCTGTGAGGAAGGGAGGGAGTCAGGAGGCAGCTCCAGTCCCTTCAGAGAGATGAAAATGGACCATAGGAGAGAGAAGGGTAGGCTCCCTGCTTCCCCCCATTGGCATAGCGGGGACCTGGGCGTTCAGTACAATGCGGACTCTCTGTCTACAGCCTGGGGAAGCCTCAGACTTTGCTCCTTCAGCCTCACAAACGCATCCCGGTTCACGGATGTGTGAAGAGGAGCTGCTGTGGGTCAAGCCAAGGCACAGGGAGGGGGAGGCCAGCAGCCGGTGTCTTGCCCCAGCTTCAGCGTGTACTGGTGCGGGGGACGCAGGTGAGGGTCTGTGTCTGGAATCGGGAATCTTACGCAGAGCAGCTGAGCCTCCCCAGGGAAGGGAGTGATGGCAAGAAGCCTACTCAGTCGCCTGCCTGTCGAGATAAGAAGAGCCGAGAAGATGAGCCCCACCCCACACCTCCCTCATTCACCCCTGGCAAGTGCTGTCAGACAGGCAAAGGGCTATGGCGTCTCAGGGAGTTTCGGTGTTGGCCCATTTTCAGACTGAGACCCAAGAGTTCGTCCCACCCATCGGCCTCAGCCTCCTACCCACAAGAACTGGTTCTTAGTCTCTCAGCATCCTGTGGAACTTAGGAAAAGCTTCTGTAGATCATCCCAGCCCGCCCCTCCATCCAGGCTCCAATCCCAAAGTGTCACTATGTCACTCCCATAATGGGTACATCAAAGGAGAAGATGTCCTGGCAGAGTATGGGCCTTTGCCTCCTTCAAAAGTCAATTTTAGACATGATTAGGAGTACCTTTAAAGCTAATTCAAAGGCTGAGTGAGAGATGGCTTTTGGCTATATTTAAAGGTGATGCAGGGAAAGGGTGTCAGAAGGGAGTCTGGGTTACAGGCATGAAATTGTGGTTTAGCTAAACAGTTACCCTTCTTAAATATCAGGAATTTGAAATAAGTTGATTTGAGAAGCTGGTCATCATCCCAGCCTTACTGCCTCTTAAACCCATACAGTCCTCAGGAGCTCTTTCCCCGTGAAGCCAGAATTTGGAGAACGCCTATGGCTTCCCAGGTAAAAGACAAATTATGGTAGTGCTGAGACAGAAAACCAAAGCTATTTCTTGTTCTGGGAGAAGGGGACTAACCCAGAAGCCTATGTATCTCTTTAGTTCATTCTTCTATTGAGAGCTTACTTTGCGCCAGAAACTGTGCTAGGCACTTTTCATTCAGTATTCTGTTTGCTCCTTAAAAGAACTCTGGGAAGTATCATTAGTCCCAATTTTTGTTTTTAATTTTTTTAAAAAATATTTCATTTATTTATTTGACAGAGAGAGAGAGCACAAGCAGGGGGAGTGGAAGCAGGCTCCCCACTGAGCAGGGAGCCCCATGCAGGGCTCGATCCTAGGACTCTGGGAGCATGACATGCACCGAAGGCAGACGCTTAACTGACTGAGCCACCCAGGTGCCCTTCATTATTCCCAATTTTTAGATGAGAAAACTGAGGTTCCTGTACATGGCCAGGGTCCCCCACTAGTTAGCCATAGCTCTGGGATTAAATCCAGGTCTGTGGGCCACCAAAACCAATGCCCTGAGGCCACTCTAGGCGCTACTGAGGCCGTTTAGAAAACTGAGGGGCCCGTCTCTGCCTTTTACCCCAGCGCCGTTAAAGAATCCCTCTGGGGGAAGCGTGCACTGAGCAGATCTGTGTTAGGCTGTGCCTAGCTCCAGGGGTCCTACGAAGTAAAGCCCATTTCTCTATGGGAGCAGAAGGTGAGCAGCAGCCGAAGTCCTTTGCGACTGTGTCCAGGGGACCCACACTAGTTCTGCATATTCACGTATGACTGCCTCTCTAGAAAGTTTCAAACTACAGCAGGAAGGGCTTAGGCTAGGCTCAAGAAAAGCCTTCCTAAATGTAGTACAGTGGGACAGGCGCTGCGGTACGGTGACAAGGTCTCCCCTAGAGGTCTGTGACTGCGCAGGACACGGAGCTCCAGGGATTTACCCGGGAGTCCTCCCTTGGTGGGTCTCAAAAATATTCCTCAGATCACAGTGGCTCCCATGGCTGCTTACTCCATGCTGATTCTGGAGTGTTCTAAGAGCTGGAGAGCCCCTGAACCTCGTCTGTGTCTTGCTCGGCATGGTAGTCACCCCTCCCACACCGCAGTCACTACACCCCCAGGGGCCATAATTTAAATCTCTGCCAGAGCCACACACATCACTGCCCGGAGGGGGAAAAAAAAGGAGGTTTCTCCCCGCTTTTCCCGCTTTTCCCCGGGTGGAGGTCCACCCTTTTCCCTCATCCTGATCATCTCCAGACCTCGGGCGTCCAGACTGCCAACTGCCTGATTACCTGATGCAAATTAAGGCTGCATGCTTAACTGGGATTGGCTGGGGAGCCGGGGATGCAAATTGCCTCACCAAGACTTTATCTGGTTTGAAAGAGTTAAAGTGCTGCCCCAGAGAAGAGGGTGGGGGTGGGGGTGGGGGGGTCAACACGATTTGAATAAAATATTCTTCTGTCTTTAACGGCTTCAGTATTTGGGTGGTTTAATAAGGAGAGGAGCTGAGAGAGTGAGTTAGTTCAAAGTTGCCTCTTTGCTTCTCTCTGCTGATCCTGGAGGAGACTTAGGGCCTCTTAGGTGGTGGCAGCTGTCTGTTATGGGTAAATGTTTAATTTATTGAAATGAAGCAGGGCAGCGAGGCCGGACCAGCAGCACTAGGGGGCTGAGATCAGGCCTGGTGTAGGTATTCTCTCTCTGCGGGGCACTGACCCGCCCACCATCCCTTTCTCCCTGAGCGTGTTGAAGGAGTAGGAAAGAAGGTAAGGATCCCCAAAGGAGAAGGATCTCCGGAGGGCCACACAGGAGCTAGGATTTGATCCCCAGGCAGTGGGCTCACCTCTGAGAACCAGACAGAGAGCAGGGGCAGGAACTGGGCAAGAAAGGTGAGAAGGGCAAGCCTGGTTTCAAGGGTGCTCTTACCTCCCAGGGTAGGGTTATTATGGGGAGGAGGAGGAGGGGAGGAGAGACAGATATTTCTTATGCTACTTGAAAAAAAACAAAATAAATCCCCCAAATCCCCAAGGCAATGAGGATTGAAAATGGGAAGCGGTTCCCCCCACCCCGCCCCCCGCCACCTCACCGTACCCCTCCCCTTGTTAAATTTTTACTAACTGAGCCTGGTGATTGAAGGAAGTGACAATGAATGATGCAAAAGGTGAGAGATCCCACAGTAGCAGCGGAGAAGGGGGAAAGAAAGGCCAGGGAAAGGAGGCGCGCCTGGGAGGAGGGGATTTGTGCCCTGAGCTTATGAATATTCTAATGATTGTATGTTTGAGAATCAGGAATTTGAAAGTCTGATGGTTGTTGTAATTACACATTCATCTTTGCTGTTTAGTTGAAGCCACATATGTCATAGCAAGAAAAATTGTGACCTGTTATTAAAATCAGTTGTGTTTTCCCCGCAGATATCAAGATGAGTGGGGATGTAGCAGACTCCACGGATGCTCGCAGTGCCCTCGGCCAGGTGGAGACAGGTAAGGGTCTTCTCTTCTGGGGAAGGAAGCCAGAAAGCACGGGTGGGAGCAAGTTGTTGCAAATCGTCATGGAACAATGCGGTATCTTTTCTTGCTTCATCTTTCAGCCAATCAGACCCCAAAGCTAGGACTCTGGCAATGAAGGAAGTCCCGTAGAGACATAGGATGTGACCCTGAAGTCTTCGAACAGTAGGTAGTGGTCTAGAGGGGGCCTGATGCTCCGGAACTAGGCTAGGAAAGGGCCAGATCCTGAAAAGCAAAATGGAATCAGGAAAGTTAGGGAGGAGATCAACTTCCTGATGCTCCTTTCCAACACCTGTGGAAGCAGCAGGCTGTGGTCCTAGCCGCTCTGACTGAGAGAAAGCACTGTGTGTCTTCTGTAGATGGGGACCGAGGCCTTTTAACCCCAGATTTCTCAACAGGCCCTCAAGGAACTGGCCCAAGAGGCCCGTGCACAAGCTTTCCTCTTCCAAATTACATGCATGTGGGTGGTAAAGAGACCCAGAAAGAAAGGCTCGGAGCCTGGACGAGGACTTTGCTTTGTGAAGAAGAGAACGCGGGCAGGAAAGATTTGAGAAGAAAGTTTCCTAGCTCTCTGCTTTTAACTCCACAGTCCAAGCTTTGCTTTGAAAGCTCCATATAATTAAAAAGAACTTAAAGAAACATGAGTATAAATTGTAACACCACCAAATAACTTTAATAGCCTTCCAACAAGACCTCAATTAGTCTTTCATCTGGATCATTAGAGACACAGAAATTAGAAGTGGAAGAGAATCAATGTCCCCCAGAGCTAAACTCTTTGCCCAAGTCTTCAGGTGCAGTCTAATCCCGTTCTTGAAGCTTGGGTCAGGGGCAGGATAATTGGGGGTCCTGGGGAGGGCATCTGCAGGATACACTTACCATAAACTTTTCTGCTCCCCAATTTAATATTAAAACCATCCTATTGCGCGGGTAGCAATACACGTGAGAGCTGTGGGTTCTACGTCTTTCTCTGTGAGTAGCGACAGCTGGGCTGGGAGAGTGTGCGCCGGTTGCGCTCATTTTTCAGTTGAGTTCATTGCGGAGTATGTTATACTGAGGGTCTGTGGAGGGGGCACTTGTTCTTGCCAGCTGAGAACAGAATTTCCTCCAGCCTGAAGAACTGGAGCAAGGCTTTAAAAATCAGTTTCGGGGGGCGCCTGGGTGGCTCAGTGGGTTAAAGCCTCTGCCTTCGGTTCAGGTCATGATCCCAGGGTTCTGGGATCGAGCCCTGCATCGGGCTCTCTGCTCAGCAGGGAGCCTGCTTTCTCCTCTCTCTCTGCCTGCCTCTCCACCTACTTGTGATCTCTGCCTGTCAAATAAATAAATAAAATCTTTTAAAAAAATCAGTTTCGGCTACGGTTGCCTGGGTGGCTCAGTCAGTGAGGCACCCAAGCCCGGATCTCGGCTCAGGTCATGGTCTCAGGGTCGTGAGATCCAGCCCTGCCTGGGGCTCTGTGCTCAGCATGGAGTCTGCTTGGGATTCTCTCTCTCTCTCTCTCTGTTCATTCGCTCTCTGTCTCTCCATCTCTAAATAAAATCATTAAAAAACAAAACAAAACAAAACATAAAATCAGTACAGCTGGAGAGTGATAGGCAGTCATGGCTCCGACACTCTGCCCTGGAGAGGAATCAGACTCCAGAATCCACTATGCAGGAGATGCTGGGCTGCCCTTTCCTGGTAACACGCTGGCTGGAGCCAGTTCTGTTCACCTGGGCCAGGCATACTACCCCAGGTGTGTGGGGACACAGCTAAGAGAGTGGTCATGTGACAAGAAGACCACATTGGTATTCTGCGACTAGTTAAGCGTTCAAGTCAGGGTAACCGTGTTGGGAGTGGGAAGGAGCTACATGACACCCTAAAAGGTGAGCCAGGAGAGAAAGGGAGTTCAGGTCCTGGGTGGGGGTTAGGAAGATGAAGCTGTTAGAGATGATTTGCCCAGGTTCTGGCCTTTTCTCTGGAACTCTGGGAGCTGTGCATAGACTAAGTCAAAAGAGAAAGAATCCGGACATAAGTTAGCACTTTGGGAATCTGATCACCATCCCAGGTTACTCCCAGTTCTGTACGTGACCTTATCCCAGCCACTTTGCCTCCTTAGGAGGCAGGAACAGATGATCTTTGAAGGGTATCGATTTAAAATCACAGCTTAGGGCGCCTGGGTGGCTCAGTGGGTTAAAGCCTCTGCCTTCGGCTCAGGTCATGATCCCAGGGTCCTGGGATAGAGCCCCGCATCGGGCTCTCTGCTCAGCAGGGAGCCTGCTTCCTCCTCTCTCTCTGCCTGCCTCTCTGCCTACTTGTGATCTCTGTCAAATAAATAAATAAAATCTTAAAAAAAAATAATAAAATCACAGCTTAGCTGTTCCCCAGCTGTATGATCTGCTAAGTTAGCTTAACCTCATCTCTTCTGTAGAGAGGGGCAATTAATGTCGCTGAGATGATGTTTAGAGCCCTTAGCACAGTGCTTGACGCATGGCAGCTCTGGTCATCATCACATCCAATGGTGATTCTGTAGTTTGCAGAAGGAGCAGCGTAGCTGAGCACTTTGTGACCCCAGGTAGCTGCGATGCCCTTCTCCCGTTGGGTCAGGCCAAGTGGGTCAGCCTCCGAGGCTGGTTTTTCTCGTTTCCCATTCAAGAAGGGATTCTGTGTGGGTCTTCCTCAACTCCAAGACCAAGAAGTCCGTGCTCTGCGCTGTCTGGAAACTTCTCCGCCCCTAGAGTCTTCCCTTCTAGGGACTCAGCGCCGCGGCCGGTAACATCCATACTTAGGTGATCAGCAAATTACTGTATGTTTTTAAGGGCAAGAAAAAAGAGGTAGCTAATTAAAGTAACCAAACTTCCTGGAAAGTCATTCTGACTCATTTTTTTTTTACAGAGAAAAGCTTATTATGAGTCACAATGGTTACCAACTTGGTTAAATGGCTTCCTTTGGATTTTTAAAAGGCAGATTCCCCTTCCCAGCAGTGCGTGAATTAGGGGGTGGTTTGTCTCTGAGTTTTAAAGGAACTACAAACAAAAGGTGACCTAGAAACCCCCAGCTCTCTGAGAGCACCTTCTGTGTTGTGTGAAATCCCCAAGGGGCACAAGGGTTGGGAGCTGGGAAAGGGAAGTCATTTCCCCATCTGCACAGGCTAGGACTGCAAAGAAGAGCCTTCTCAGGTCCAGACACAGACCTCCTGGCTGGCAGACACCTGGCAGGCATCTCCCTCATTCTTCCCTTGCCTCCTGCTTATAAGGAGCCACGGCACGGACAGAGAACAGACTGAGTGCTCAAGGTCTCCGAGCGTCTTTGTGGCAGCACAAGCCCCAAGAAGAGTTCCCAATCCCCTGTTCAGTCCTCCTCCCCCACCCTTGCCCTCCACCCCCAGAGGGCTGGAGCCAAGTATTTAGATTTCCAATCATCAGCTTTTCTATTCTTTCTTTTAGTTCCCTGACTGTTACTTTCCCTTCATTCTTGAAGCTGACAACATTTTTTTTTCCTGTTCTCAACTGAGCGGTTGACAAGAAAATGTAGGCTTACCCACATTTTGAAAACCCCCGGGTCTGTGACTGACAAACTCCAAGTGCCCATACAGCTAACCCTGTGACTTTTGATCACACGGGTCACAGAGTGGCCTCAAACGGAGGACAGGTACGCTGGGCATGGGAAAAAGGAGAGAAACACCAGCCACATTCACGCAGCCCCCTCCCCATACCTGGGGACAAGGACGTGGGCCTCGGATTTCACAGGCGTCATCGCATTTCATTCTTACGATCCCCGTTTTTAGCAAGGAGGAAACTGTGGCTGAAGAACGAGAAACTGTCTTACCCAGGATTGTACAGCTTCTAACCAGGAATCAAACTCGGGCCTGTCTGACTCCTAATGAGATTCTTTTTTTTTCTTTTTCTTTTTTTAAAAGATTTTATTTATTTATTTGACAGAGATCACAAGTAGACAGAGCAGCAGGCAGAGGGGCTCTGCTGAGCAGAGAGCCCGATGCGGGGCTCGATCCCAGGACCCTGGGATCATGACCTGAACCGAAGGCAGAGGCTTTAACCCACTGAGCCACCCAGGTGCCCCTCCTAATGAGACTCTTATCTTGGCTCTGCCGTTTGCTCCTTGCAGATTATTGGGCAAAAGCTTCTCCACCAGGACCTTTCTTTTCCTTCCATAAAGGAAGGATTTGGGCTGGGTAATCTCTAGGAGCTGAATCTTGAAAACAGTGCACATGTTCCACTTTTCCAAATTCCCTGCTATCGTGTCCCATGTCCTGCGTTTGTGGAAAGGCTTCCTCAGAGCTGAGCCCTCCCTCTCCGGTACATCACCCTGAGCTTCTCCCTGGTCCCTTCGTCCCAGTTGCCTTCTCCATGTCCCCTTGGACACCACCAGCCTCTTTGCTCTGTTTTCCTCTGAGCCCTCTCTCCGACCTAGCTGGTTGTCTCATAACCAACAGCCAAGGAGCACGATAGTGTAGACCCTGGGCTCAGAAAGATGAAGAAACCATCCGTGTCCTCAAGGGGCTTTGCTTCTATCACAGGAAATCATGGCGGAAGGGATGAAGTTGATAATTGTGTCTAAAAGACCACATTCAAACACCTTTGCATTTGGCCTTTGTAACAATTCTGTGTGGGTAGGTGTCACCATCCCACTTTGAAGTTGAGGGATTTGAGGCTGATTTTCCCAAGATCCCATACCTAGCAAATGATACAGTTAAATCCGGGTCTTTCTAGTGACTTTCTACCCAAAGATGGTGGTGGGAGACTGGGGACCAACACAGGAGCCAGTGACAGAGGACACAAGAGACATCAGGACAGGTGCCAAGATGATGGAGGGGGGCACCAGCCAAAGGGGCTGGAGGGAAGCCAAACCCCTGAAAGGTGGATTGGTATAGTCCAAGAGCCAGAAGCCTGGTCTGGGGCCAAAACATCCTTGCTGGGGGAGAGCAGGGACTCCGGTGAACTGGGGAGGGTGAGAATCTGGCCTCAGAGAGAATTTTCTCCTTCCCCTCTCTCATCCTGAGCCAGCCTCGCTAATGCACCCGTCACCACCCCCACCAACTCTTTGATGGGACCCTGGGGTGGAGTTGGCAAACCCAGATGATAGTGGGGCAAATTCCTTGGCACCCTTGTCCTGCTCGGAGATATGGGAAGGGAGAATTCTGTGAGGGAGCCAGGGGAGGACCGGGAGCTAGAGATGAGGGAGGGACTGAGCTTTGTCTGTTGTCCTTTCTGGCCGCTCCTCTCTACGTTCCGTTGTCCTGTCGGTGAGGCAGAATGGCTAACACGTACCCCACCTCCAGAAGGACCTCCACGGCATCTTAGCTCTTTGGGAACCCTTTTGCCCTTCACCCTATGAACTTCCAACATGGCTTTAGGAAGGAATGGTCATGACCATGAAGGGGAGTACAAATAGGCTAGTACGTCTCATAAGGAAGAATGAGTAACTGACCCAAGACTAGAAAGTTCTTCTCAACCAACTCATTCCTCACCATCTCCACCCTACTGAGTCCTCAGTAGCCAAGGGTAAAGAAACTGTGTCTCATCACAACCAAGAAGTGAGGTTCTAGGCAGCAACAAGCAGAAGCCTTTTAGAGATGCGTATGGCTTTCAATCCGAATATTTATAGAATAAAATGATTCTTTCCATGACAGGACAGCAGAAACCTAGGAAGTACTTGGGGGGTGGGTAGAGAGGAAGAGTCTCCCACTGACAGCCCTTTCTAAATGAGGCGCACGTGCACACACACCCGCCCCTTTCCTGATTAAATGATGGAGTGGGTAAGAGTGTGCTCCGCAGAGCGTATACCCTTTACAAAGACAATCCATCATTAGGTTGATAATTATCAGAAACATTCAGGAGACAAGACAGCACTCTGTCACTGAGCGATGTGGGCCACGTCTACTTGTGCCCTAGACTTGAGTTTCCTCATGGTAATAGGGGGAGGAGGGTGCTGGAAGAGTAAAAGGAAGGGGATGAACTAGTGGTCTCTAGGATTTGCACCTGCTGACACTGGTTCTGCCCCTCCCCGTGTACCTGCTCGGTCTCTCACCTCTCTTGAAGAGGAAAGTGAAGGCACAGCCCTTCCAAGTGTCCAAGGGGTACTGAGATGAATTTTTTTTTAAGATTTTATTTATTTATTTGACAGACAGAGATCACAAGTAGGCAGATCAGCAGGCAGAGAGGGGGGGGGTGGGAAGCAGGCTCCCTGTTGAGCAGAGAGCCCGATGCGGGGCTCGATCCTAGGACCCTGAGATCATGACCTGAGCCGAAGGCAGAGGCTTTAACCCACTGAGCCACCTAGGCGCCCCCTGAGATGAATTTTTGAGGTTGTAGGGATTCTTATCCATGCCTCTCTCTTCCTTTGGTGACATTTCAAAACCATTCCTGGAAAATGAAGGAATCTCCTGGTGTTAAGAGGTCTTTTCTTTAAGAAGAGCTAACCCCACAATTTCTCCTGGCCCCCTATTCTTGTAGGATATATTCCTTAGTGCCTAGAAGTCCATTCTCATCTCTTGCCTGAGACCCCCACGCTGTTGCCTCTTGTGATTGTCTTCTAAACCAGAATGCTTCCGGTCTCTGTGAGAGGGAGATGAGAAGGAACGAACTCACTACCCAGCCTTCAGACCATGGCTCCGTGTGCCGGAAATCCGGGAGAGCAGCTTGTGGTGTGAGGACTTGCCTGTCTGCCCCTAGCAATCCGAGAACCCTCCCAAACAAAACAGCCACAGCAAACTGCTCTCACCTATACCAGCCTTATCACTCACAGACTCTTACTCATTCGTGATTCCCAAACCCAAGCCCCCAGGGCAAACAAGGCAGGATCCTGCTGCCCCGATGAGCCGTGGTTGACCGGGTCAGTCCTGCCTGGCACCATCCGTTCTAACTTTTGGAGGTCTCTTGGAGGAAGTGGCTCCCACCACCCTTCCCTCCCATCTTTGCAGCCCTCAGAAGAATGTGGACAAAGAGAGCGGGCCCAGTGGGGAGGCGTCCCGCGCTATCTGTCACCATCCACGTGGTTTCATCGGTGGGCGTTCCTTAAGGGGCACTGCCTCTCCAACAATCTGGGGTACAGGACCAGTTCCACTTCTGGTCTATCACAGACCGGCATGCGGTCCTATCACGCAGGACAGCAGGTCTACCCACCACAAACATTCAAGCCAGTCTATACCTGCCGTCCACAGGAAGAACCCAGTCATCACATGCTTGGGGCTCTATTAACATTTCTAAGTTCACTCTCTGTGTTTGTATTATCTGGTCTCGGACTTTCGCACACAGTTTGCAGAGCAGCCCTGGCTGTTGGAGTACACCTCGAGGGAGATCATGTCTTAGAGGGGTTGGCATCGTGTGTCAGGATGTCCCTGTCCCTTGGCATGCCATGAGCCATGGATGCATCCAAACTTCGGTATATCTTTTTTTTTTTAAAAAGATTTATTTATTTGACACAGAGAGAGAGAACACAAGTAAGCAGAGAGGTAGGCAGAGAGGCAGGCAGAGAGAGACGGGGAAGCAGGCTCCCTGCTGAGCAGAGAGCCCGATGCGGGGCTCGATCCCAGGACCCTGAGATCATGACCTGAGCTGAAAGCAGAGTCTCAACGCACTGAGCCACCTGGGCCTTCGGTATATCTTATGATCTTCTTCCCATGCCTCCCCTCCCACTGTGGGTATCGTGGGTGTGATGCCAGAGAGATCCAGCAGGAGAGGTGGGTCCCAGGCTGTCCTCCGTGGGCAGGGGGTGCATGACACCACCCCCCCAACACACACACAGTGGGAGACTCGGACCACTGCCGCTTGCTGGGCCTCAGTCCTTCAGTAAGGCACCCCACATCTATAGCCCACCCCCGCCCTCCCAGGTGTGAGTAAATGTGTTTGGTCTCTTGGGTCCACCCTCTTCCTCCAGAAACAATTAGGGCAAAGAACACCTGGTGTGGAAAAGTGCTGACCAAGTGGAAAAAGAATTTAAAGAGAAAGGAGTTACTGAAGTAGGATTCGTTTCAAGGGCTTGAAGGCAGCCCAAGTCTGGGCAACTGAAATGCAGTCCTACCGTGCCCCTCCACAGACCCGCTCACGTACTTGCACTCACAAAATCTCCACCCCCGAGCCCTCCGGCCCACGGGGGTGCTCCCACTGGCAGTCTTCCCTCCTGGCAGAGGCTGCTCTTTCAAAGGCAGCCTGGAGAGCCTGGGGGTGGGGTGGTTGTGAACTCTGCTGGAGGGGCTGGTGTTTGCTAGTGGGTCCTCGTATTGAAATCACCTCCCCTAGGAAGGGTTTTGCCTGGAATCGCCCATCCATAGGAAGAGTTACTGAGAGGGAGAAGCAGCTTTGGGAGGAGAGGAAGGGGATCAGACCTGAGTGTCCTTAAAAGGGAAGCTGCGTGAGGTCACCCCAGCTAGGACTGGGCCCCCCCCCCCCCCCCGTTCTGGAGCCCAGGCGTCCGGCTGGGCAGGGCAGGTTTAGAGAACGAGCAGAGTCTTCACGGGTGGTAAATTTCATTTCCAGGGATTTCGGCCACTGACATTTCTGTCCCTTTCTGCCTCCTCTGGGGGTTGGTGCTCCCTGGAGGGGGAGTAGTGCACTTCTGGGGTAACAAGAGGGCCCTGGGAGACTCAGGGAGGGCAGGCCTTTGTGCCAACCCAGGAGCATGGGAAACTGAGATGCAAGCATCTCCCAAAAAGCACCAGTGCTGTTGACTCAAAAAATAATAGGTGTTAATTTGCATGGCATTTTACATACAGGTTCCGTGCTGGGCTTTTCATCTCCCACCATGGGTCCATAGAAGCCCCCTAGATCTCCCCTCTCCCGCCTTTTGGGGGGCCTTTCTGTGTCCTCCAGGCTCCAGAACATCCCCCGTCCCCCAACACCTAGCCCATCCTTGGATTAGCCCAGGCCAGGAAAAAACTCAGCTGGCCTCGCTTGGGGTCGACTTGGTCCATATTTGCACCGGGAAAGCAGACAGGTGGGCTGGCAGGTCTGGGCCCCGCTGGCCACCTTCATTAGTGGTGCCCCACCTGCCTGCTATGGGCCTCAGTGAAGCCCCTGGCAGGGGGCTTGCCTACCCCCTTCCCGCACCTGCTTGGACTGGGAAGAGGAACAAAAAATCTAAGCCAGAGAGCCCAGAGAGGTGCCGAAAGGAGAGGAAACCCAGTGGTTGCTATGACGATGGGGTCTTGGCGCCCAATTTGCATAGGGCGATGATTTCCATACTGCAGGGTGAATTTCCATATCCCTGCCTCAAAGCCTGTTGGGGCGGGGAGGGGGAGAGAGGAGAGGTCATTTGAAATTCAAATGAGGATGATTAAGGTTTTCTTGAGGAGAGAAGCTCGGACAAAGGGGGTGAAGCCAGCTGGCACATGTCTGCCCCAGGCTCAAAGTTATCAAAGGGAGGCGGCACTGGGGCTGACTCCCTCCCACCCCGCCTCCACAGGCGGCGAAAGAGCTGACCGAGGTCAGGCTGGGCTGGGTGCTACTGGCCTTTGCCTCCTGGGAGAACCTGGTAGGTCCCCCTCCTGCCCCTGGACTCAGTTTACCCCTCCGTGTCCTGAGGACGCTTGAGCTCAGAGCAAGAACACACCATTGAGTGTGTTCTACTTCGGGACTCGAGCCTCCCTCCCTCTGGTGACCACAGACTGGTCATCTCAGTTTTTCCACCCATGAGATTGGAAAAACAATCTGTACTTTCTTGTTTGGCTGCGGAGACTTGAGGACAGATGGATTCTAGCCTCTGCCGTCCACCTGTGCTCCTAGACAATCACTTCCCATCCTTTGGCCTGAGTGTGCATTGGATGACAGGTGTGACCTGGAGGGTCTCTGCAACCACTTCTGGCTCTGAGATGTGATGATGTGAGAGCACTTGGATCCTCCGCACACACCAGTTACTATTGGAATGATATGAATTGCTGTACCTCTGTCCGCAGCTCGCCAAGGCACAGTCATGGGGGAGTATAGACTTTGGAACCAGAGTCTGTGTGTGAATCCCAGCTTCTCTGCTTACTAGTTTCATGACCTTGGGCTAGTTACTTAATGGTTCCCTGCCCAGTTCCTTAGTCTGTAAAATGGGGGTAATAATTGTACCTATCTCATGACGTTCCCGTAAGGATCGAACGGGTCAATATTTAACTCCAACACACTTACCTCCGTGCCCACCGTAGAGTAATACCGTTTGCTAGTATTAGTATCAGAGGCATCAGGTGGCCACACAGTGGGGCAGGAACTCAGCAGCCAATCCAGTAGACCTGCCTATGAATTCATTCACTATGGCCAACATGCTGTTGTAGCCACTTGTATTTTGGAGTGGGAAGCCTGCTTCAGGGTAGGGTCCCAGGAGCAGCCCTCAAAGCTATGTGGTTACTCCACTGGGCACCTGCCGCACTAGAGGGCTAGAGGGTCAGTGACCTCTACCCCTTTGGGCTTCTTCTATGGCTCCTGACTCAAGCCTGTCTTTACTTCTCAGAAAAGAGAGAAATGACAGGAGGAGGGGAAGGAGCAGGTAGAGAGACCCTCTCCTCCAGGACAAGTGCTAAGGCACAGGCCAGGTGTCATGAGATTAGGTGACATTGCTAGTTCTGGAAAATCTAAAGGCCCTTCCTTCGAGTTTCTACAGCAACCTCACATGAGGCTTCATCTGGAGATAGTGCGAGGTAGTACAGACAGCCTTGCCCAGTGGACAGACGTGGGCTTGAGTTTCTGCCCAGTGATTTGCTAATCAGGGATCTTGGGCAGGCCAAAGAACCCCTCTGAGCCTCCTTTCCTCATCTGTGAAATGGGAATAATGAGAGCACCTACTCATAGGGTGCTTGTAAGGGTTAAATGCTGCATGTGTATAAAATGTTTACTACAGAGCTTGGTGCGTAGTAAATGCTCAATAAATGTCAGCTACTAATTATTCCTTATTATTTGAAAACAGTGTTCTGCTGCCAAAATGTTTGAAAATGCTCTGATCTAGTCCTATTCTCCTGTTTTATGGGAGGAGAGCCTGGGGTCAGAGAAGGGGAATGACTTTCCCAAGGTCACAGTGGGGATGTGAGAGGGAGGTGTCTTTAGGAACACTTTCCCCCCACCCCAGAGGCAGTATTCTCTGTCCTTTGTTTTTGTTTTGTCCTTTCTGTGCATTAAGCCTCTCCCCTCTCTCTCCTCACCACCCTTCCCTCGGAGGTGGCCCCTCCAGCCCCAGAGGGGAGGAAGACCTTACTCTACTGGAAGGAAAGCAGAGAGAAAGCTGGTGGGCTCTAGGCTCTGCAGGGGGCTGTGTGACCTCTAACAAGCCCCACCCTCTCTGAGTCTCTAGTCACTGGTGCAACCGGAGTGCTGTCACTTCAGCCCTGTATACCTCACAGGCCGGTGGCGTGGAGATCTAATACGACCTGGCGGGGGAAAGGCACAGCACAACAGAGGAGCAAACCCGGTGTTCGTCACCGTGATCAGTGTGTGTTGGCAAGGACACTGACCCTGGGGCCAGAGCTTTGAGGTCCAAGTTCCTTCCCCCCTCCTCCCCCACCCCAAGTTCTGGCCCTGGGACCCAGCCTCGGTTTCCTTGTCTGTAGAACGAGCTGTGAGGAAGGAATGAAATGCGAGTCTCCTGGCGGCAGCTTTTGGACCTGTAAGTTGTTCCGCAAGTGTGAGATAGAATCTCTTGTCCGAGCTTTCATCCTACACACGCACCCCTCTGAGCCGCACAAGGACCTCTGTGTGCACGCAGGGGAGCCCAAGCCCAGCCGTGTGGCCCCCTCGGGCAGCCCCTCCTGTTCTTCTCACCCCACGTCACTCTGCTCCGGGAGGAGGGCTAGCACAGAGCTGCTCCGTCTCCCGAACTTAAGGCTGTTTGAACCTCTTCCTTCCCAGGGCTGGGCCAAGGGCAGAGTGCTGCCGGTCTGGAGTTGACCCCCACGGGGGTCGTGCACAGTCAGGGGTGGGCATTGGAGCTCTGGGGATTGGTTCTTGCTGCGCTGCTTATTACCTGTATGACCTTTAGCTCATCTCTCGTCCTCTCCAGGACTCAGTTTCCTTACCTGGAAAGGCCAGGGATAGCATTAGGAGTCTCTAGTCCCCTTGAGCCTGAAATACCTCTGATCGAAAAATCACAGGCCAGGGGCTTCTCTGAAATGTGCCCACGAGGGCCACCAGAACCCTGGCTTGCTCACAGAGGTCTTCCCTTGGAGCTGGAGTTTTGTTTTCCAGGCTCAGGGGACTACGAGTTGAGACTTTGGCAGGGACCTGGCTCTTCTGGCCGCATTCCTTGCCGCAGGGGCCTGAGTCTCCTGGCCTGTTTTTCTGGAACGGGGCGCGTTCGCCCGGCTGCTCCGTAAGTGGGGTTTCTGACAGCGCTGTCCCCTTTGGGTCAGCAGGAGGTGAGGGGGTCCTGTGGGGCAGCCCCAGGGAGTCCCATCTACAGCTCAGGCCGAGAAGCAGTGGGGATTCTAGGGCCTAAAAAATGAGAAGACCGTGTGAGGAGCCTTTTGTTTATCAAAGAACGTCATGACAGATGGCAGAGGAAGCTGGGAGGAAGCTGGGAGGAAGCTGGGCTTCCCTTCCGGCCAAGGGGGTGCCGTGGAGCCTCGTGTGTCCGCCGTGGCTCGGCCCCAGGCTCCGGATCTGTGGGAAGGGACCAGAAAACGAGGCTTCAGGGTTCAATCTCACAAGCGTGTATGTGGAGAACAGGCGTCAGGTCGCTCACCTGGGCCATGTCACCAGGAATCCCTGAAAGGTTTGCTCTGTGGCTCGTCCTTGGGGTAGAGAGGAAGGAGTTTTAAATCCTGAGCATTCCCGGCTCCACACATGGCCGGAGGTCAGCGGGACCTAAGAGGGGTCGTTCTGTCCTGCGGTGGCACAGGGGTTTCTTCAGGACAGCTCGTTCTGACCATCAGCGGCTGTCGCCAAAGCAGGGACGTTAGGACAAGGAACAGGGTGCAGTGATGCATTTGTGGTGCTTCCCTGGGCTTGGCTTGCCCCCACGTGCATGCCTGCATTTGCTCCCTCCTCCCCCAGATGTAAAGTGACTTGACTGAGGACACCGAGCTAGTGGGGAACTGGGAGTCAGAGCTGTCCTGACCCCTGAGCTAGGGCTCTGTCTCCTCTCCATCCCACATCCTGCATCCCATTCTTCTGGGGTCTTCAGGGGGTTCTCCTCAGGCTGCCCCTGGGCATTTCCTCGCCCCTATGAAGGAGGTGGCAGGAATGCAGACAGAACCTTTTTATTTTAATATTGAAGGGAAATTGAAGGCTACGGAGATTAAGCTTCTTGTCCCAAGTCCAGCGTAGAACAGCCTTGGCAGTAACCCTCAAGCTCAGTTTCTCGTGGGTTCTCTGTATAGAACTCTGACCATTGGGCAACACTGCCAGTTCCTTGAAGGAATCTCAAGTAACAAAAAAGGTGGGCATGGTGTCTGTGGGGTCCTAGAAAAAATTTTAAAAACCTGCTTTGACTGGTTTAAATCCCCGATGTCCGTGCCGGGAAGTCTCCCCTGGTTTGCTCTGGGAGCCGGCTGCCCAGCAGTGTTTCCAAGGTCCTGGGAGCTCTATTTTGGCTCCCCTAGGAAGTCCCCACCAGCTGCCAAGTGGTCATAAAGTGGCCCTGGAAGTCTTACTGGGTTATACTGGGTGCAGAGCTGGTGAGAAGAGAAGCCGTCCAGGCCTGGGAGAGGTTCGGCCCCATTGCCGAGCACCCTGCATTGTTTACAGGCAGAAGTGAAAAATCCTGCTGGGACAGTTCTCCGTTCCTGTGCTCCCACCTCCCTCACGCAGAGAACTGCTCCCCAGGCAGACTCACATCCCGGTTCTGCCAAAGCTATGCAAATCAGCAGGCTCTGCTGCTCTGAGGTGGGAACGCAGAGGGCTGGTGCTGGTGCGGCTCCCAGTGTCTGTTGTCGGCCCCCCGGGGTTCTGATGGGTCGTACCAGTCACCTAACCTCACTGAGACTCAGTCTCCTCATCTGTGAAATGGGGGTGAATAATAATGTTTCATCTTCCCAAAGGTAAGGAACTTGCCCCCATGATCTCCTGAGGTCTCCCTGAGGCGCATGAGCCAGGGTTTCAAGGTGTTGGCTCTCCTCCCGCTTTCTTGCTGGAAGCCTCATGGCCCAGAGATTGCCAGGGGGCCATGAGAACCCAAAGAAGCTTGGAGAGACCCCAGCGGGGTGGCCCTCCCAGCTTGGCATAGATCTCACCCATTTGCTCCCAAGACCTCCAAATGGGGGAATTCTAAAGCCACCTTCTGGAGCCCTTTCTGCCCTCCCCTCTTCCTTCTGTGTCTTTATTTTTTGTTTGTGTGCAGAACAAACAGGACAGAGGGAAGTGGTTAGAAGAGCTCATTGGTCCTTTGTGTGCCTCCCTCTACCTATGCTGCAGACAGGGACGGTTTCCAGGAGGGGAGGAAAAACCCTGGTGCATTTCAACCAGCTGCATCGAATGGAAAGACTTCAGAGATGGAAGGAATATTAGAGGTTCCCTGAAATCCCCCTCCTGATGTCATCAAATTGTCGCTCGATTCAAAAACCGCTTCTGTAGCATCCCTGGAAACAGGAGCTTCCCCTGGTTGAATATTCCTCGCAATGGGGAGCCCTCACGTTGTGAAACTGTGGAGTTTCACTGCTGAACACATCCGCTTTTCACAAAATTCTTCCTCCTACTGCGATGAAGCCTGCTTTCCAGCAGCTTCGCCAGTGGCCCCACTCTTGTTCTCGGCTGCTGCAGGTTACGCCCGGTTCACTTCCATGCCAATATTTGGAGAGGAAGGAAAAGTCCACTGACAGTTATTGAAGCACTTACTAGGCACCAGGCACCGTGCCAAGTGCTTTCCAATGTTCTCTCGTTGAATTGTTTTTATACAATTTTTTATTTTGCAAAACCTCAGACGCATGGAAAAGATAGAAAACAGGTAATGAACAGCCATGTACCCATCACCTGGATTTAGTAACTGTCAACATCTCACCATATTTGCTTCCTCCATTTGTTTCCGAAATCCTTATTCTTTTTCTTTTTGACTTTTCCTGGTGGACATTTTCAAACACTCTTGACAATAGAGATGAATACAGTGAGCCCCCACATACTCATCGCTTACTCTCAACACCCATCACATGTCTGCTCTTCCTGCAGCTGGGATATTTTCTTATACATTCTAGACATCGCAACAATTCCATCCTAAATATGGCAAGGTTGCAGCTGTAAAACGGAAGGATCTTTTCTTTCTTAACTACAATACCATTATTGGACTTAAAATGAATTTCTCGTTTAATTCTCATGGCAATGCCATGAAGCAGGTTTTATGTAAAGGCACGTATTGTCGTCTCTAGGCTAAATCTCCTTTCCTCGTCTGGTGTGACATCCGGGCCCCTTTCCATCTTGGTCTTCATGCTCTGCAGCCCAGTTTTCATCAGCCCAGTTCATCCCTTTTTCAAACTGACGCTCTGTCCTGGGCACGATGCTCTCACTCAGGAATCTGCCTTGATCTGCATTTCCATTAACGCGCAAGACCGCCTTGGCTTTTTAAGCAACGACACCACACACGTGTAACCCATTTGGGGCTAATATCAAGCTCTGGCCAGCTCAGAATCTCCTTTTCTGTGGTTTCTTTTCCACGGGGGATGCTCTTAATGCCAGTCTCCCCTTGTGTCCCCTCCTCAAAAGGTTAATTTCCAAATCATGTCTGCCAACAACAGAAATGAGAATTCTCTCTTTGTTTTTGGTTTTCTTTTTTGGCAGGGGAGGCATATCTGGTTTCTTTCAGAGATTCAGCCGTTCTCAAAATGTAACATAGAGGGGCACCTGGGGGGCTCAGTGGGTTAAGCCTGAGCCTTCGGCTCAGGTCATGATCTCAGGGTCCTGGGATCGAGCCCCGCGGCGAGCTTTCTGCTCAGCAGGGAGCCTGCTTCCCCTCTCTCTCTGCCTGCTGCTCTGCCTACTTGTGATCTCTCTCTCTGTCAAATTAATAAATAAATTTTTTTAAAAAAATTGTAACATACAGAGGATAGACATTTCAGTGGCAAAATGCCCAATATTCTGCACTCCTGAATTACTGGTCACGATATGTATCAGCTATGATTATTGCTGATGTAGTTTGAAGGGGGTTATTGCTCTTGTTGAAAAAGCTTTTTATGAGGCTTCTCATTGTAGCACGTGGTATGGTTTCTTTTTTTTTTTTTCAGCTTTATTGACGTGCCAGTGATAGATAAAATTGTAAGATATTCATAGTGTATGTCATGCTGATTTGATATGCATACACACTGGGACACGATCCCCTCCATCTGGTTAACTTTCACGTCCGTCTCCTCACCTATTTATGTTTCTTTGTACGTGAGAGAACTTCTCAGTTCTACTCTCAGCAAATTTCCATTATACAGTCGAGAGCTATCGACTCTAGTCACCGTGCTCTGTATGATAGCCTCAGACTTTATTCGTCTTAAAGCTGAGTGTTTGTAGCCTTTCACCAACCCCATTCCTGTCCCCTCAGCCATCAGCCTCTGGCAACCACTTTCCTACTCTCTCACACTCTGTTTCTATGAGTTTGACTTTTTAAAAAAAAAAATTGTTTTGAGATTCCACATGTAAGTGACACCGTGTAGTACTTGTATTTTTATGTCTTATTTTACTAAGTCTTTTATCAAGACTTATGATCTAAGTCTTATTTCACTTAGCATAATGCCCACAAGATCCATCTATGCTGTCCCAAATGGCAGGATTTCCTTTTTTTTCTCATGGCTGAGTAATAGTCCAGTGTGTGTGGAATAAATAATCTGTGTGATTTTATATATTTATTTTAAAGATTGTATATATTTTATTTTATTTTTTTTAAGATTTTATTTATTTGCCAGAGAGAGAGAGAGTACACACAAGCAGGCAGAGAGGCAGGCAGAGGCAGCGAGAGAAGCAGGCTCCCTGCCGAGCAAGGAACCCGATGCGGGACTCGATCCCAGGACCCTGGGATCATGACCTGAGCCGAAGGCAGCAGCTTAACCAACTGAGCCACCCAGGTGTCCCAAGATTGTATATATTTTAAAGATTTTACATATTTACTTATTTATTTGCAAGAAAGCATGAGCCAGGGAAGGCGGGGTGGAGAGAGAGGGAGAAGCAGACTCCCCACCAAATAGAGAGCCCTATGTGGGGCTCGATCCCAGGACGCTGGGGTCATGACCTGAGTCAAAGGCAGTTGCTCAACCAACTGAGCCACCCGGGCGCCCCTGCGTGTGTGTTTAAATAAACAACATCTTTTTTTTATCTATTTACCTATCAATGGACACATGTTGTATCTGTATCTTGGTTATCGTGAATATTGCCACAGCGAACATGGGGTTGCAGATATGTCCTTAATAGTGTTGTTTTCACTTCCTTTGGAGATAGACCCCCGAAGTGGGATTGCTGGGTCCCCTGTAGCAGACAGTCTTCTAGCTGGGTATCACTCTGGGCAATTTGACTACTTTAGTGGACTACCCAACATAAAGTAGAAAAGCAGATTTCTGGGCTAGTATATTTGTTAAAACAGAATTCCCCAGTTGAAAAAAAAAATCCCTAGTTTACTTTATTTCTGTTTCATTTTGTTGAGGTAAAAAAAAAATAACATAAAAATTAAACAAAAAAACATAAAATTTAAACATAAAATATACCATCTTAACCATTTCTGAGTGTAAGTTCAGCCTTCCCTGTCTTTCATATCTACAGTTGGTTTTGTTTAACCAAAGCACAGGATCTAACATTTATTCCTGTTACATTTTACCTTGTTGGTTTTGGCTTCCTATTAGAACATGCCAAAATAGTTTCTAATCCTGATTCTGTCCTCTAGTTTTCTGCATTAATCTCCCTCCCTGCTTTGAATCACTTCCAAATTCTATCAGCATTTATTTACCTAAGCTGTTGATCAAAGTCAAACCCTTGGTTTCTGTGTGTCCCACTGGATGCAGTGCCTTTTTTTTTTTTTTTTAATGTAAGCTCTAGATCCAATGCGGGGCTGGACCTCAAAACCCCGAGATCAAGAGTCACATGCTATGCCCACTGAGCCAGCCAGATGTCCCATGCAGTGTCTTTATTGGGAATACTGTATGAGTATAGGAGTTGAGAAATCAAGCTTTGGTCTTGATTCAAGTTCTCTGAGGCTGTGTATCCTCTGTAAGGTGCTTCCCCTCTGAGTTTGGGCTTCAGTGTCCTTCCAGCTCTTCCTTCTGTGTGTCTGTCCAGCTTTGTTTTTTCCTGCAAGTGGCTGCCAGCTTCCAAAGAGGGACCCAGGGCTTGGAAGTGTGATGTGTTCAAAGTTCCGGCAGACGGTGGTACTTGTGACTTTCTCAGGTTAGAATCAAAGATTTGTTTCTGGAGAAGTTCTTTAGTCATTTGGATCAAACCCGTGGTCATTCAGCACCTACTGTATACTGGACACTTTTAGGCACTTGAGGGACAAAATGAATAAGATTTATAATAACCCTGGCCTCTAGAAGCTCATGATTTCATGAGAGCAGCAAACACATGAACCACTTGGTCTAAAAAACATGATTTGTGCAGTAAGAGATATAAATAAGAGGTGTGGAAACAGAGAAAATCCCTTATATGGCTTTGGGTAAGTTTCATGGAGCATGTGACATTTGAGTTTAGTCTTAGAGATGAGCATGCATTTTCTAGGGAGAAAAGGACAGATCACATGCAAAGTTCCTAACATAAGACCAGGCTCAGTCTGGGTAGAGCCCAGGATATCTGGAGGGAGCCCAGCTCTGCAACTGGGTAGTGCCTCCCAGCTCAGAAAGCATGGTCACCTGCTTTCTGTCATTTGAGCTTTACTATATTCTTGGAAAATGGTTGGAATGAGAATTACGACCTTATTTTGCCATTGAGAAGCCTGAAGATCTGACGCTACCTGCCCTGACCAAACTTCACGCAGCCTGGGGGTGATGCAACCAAGGCTTGAACTTCAGTCTCTGACTTCAAGTCCAGGCTGTTTCCAAGTACACCCCACTTCTTCTCCACAGAGTACTGAAAAGGGGTAGAAATAAGAAATAAATTAGAAATAAATTTCTGCAGGCAACAAAACCAAAAGACAACTGACAGAATGGGAGAAGATATTCACAAATGACATATCAGATAAAGGGCTAGTATTCAAAATCTATAAAGAATTTATCAAACTCAACACCCAAAGAACAATAATTCAATCAAGAAATCCAATCAAAGAAGACATCCAAATGGCCACCAGACCCATGAAAAAGTGCTCTACATCACTCAGCATCAGGGAAATACAAATCAAAACCACAGTGAGATACCACCTCACACCAGTCAGAATGGCTAAAATTAACAAGTCAGAAAACGACAGATGTTGGCGAGGATGCGGAGAAAGGGGAACCCTCCTACACTGTTGGTGGGAATGCAAGCTGGTGCAGCCACTCTGGAAAACAGGATGGAGGTTCCTCAAAAAGTTGAAAATTGAGCTACCCTACGAAATAGCAATTGCACTACTGGGTATTTACCCCAAAGATACAAATGTAGTGATCTGAAGGGGCACGTGCACCCCAATGTTTATAGCAGCAATGTCCACAGTAGCCAAACTAGGGAAAGAGCCCAGATGTCTATCAACAGATGAATGGATAAAGAAGATGTGGTATATATACACAATGGAATACTATGCAGTCATCAAAAACCCCAAAATCTTGCCATTTACAACAATGTGGATGGGACTAGAGGGTATTATGCTGAGTAAAATAAGTCAATCAGAGAAAGACAATTATCATATGATCTCACTGATAAGAAGAATTTGAGAAACAAGACAGAAGATCATAGGGGAAACAAGGTGAAACCAAAGAGGGAGACAAACCATAAGAGACTCTTAATCTCAGGAAACAAACTGAGGGTTGCCAGAGGGGAGGGCGTAGGAGGGATGGGGTGTCTGGGTGATGGACATTGGGGAAGGTATGTGCTATGGTGAGAGCTGTGAATTGTGTAAAACTGATGAATCACAGACCTGTACCCCTGAAACAAGTAATACATTCTATGTTAATAAAAATGAATAAATAATAATAACATTCTTAAAAAAGAAAGAAGTTTCTGATGCTCGTGGATCACTATTTCATCTAATATGATAACTACATCCTCTCCTTTCTCTGCGAAGGAGGAGCACCTACCTCACTGTATCAGAGATGAGTAAATCGAGTCCTGGGAATGGCTCACTAGTCATCTCTCAATCTAGAGCATTAGCAGTGGAATCAGAATGGAACAGGAATTGCTTTGGAGAGATGAGCCCTTCCTAAGTGCCCAGCACTGAGCTATAGAGCCATCAAAGTTCTGTTGGAGTGTTGTGGGGCTGGGCTCCTTGGGAGGGCCTGGCCAACCAGGTACCTCATTCACTTAGCCTGGGATTCAAGGAGGACTAGGTATAGATACCAATGCAGGTTAAGAATGAATTTGAAGAGAAGGAGAAATGTCCTCCCCAGGCTCCAAGTGCAGCAGGTGCAACCTCATGGTAAGAGGCTTCTTGAGAAAGGCCATGGATAAACTTCTAGGCAAGAAATATTGTTCATTTTGTTGGCTGGTGAGTTTTAAAATTAAACTCAGAATTCTGCTTGCTCATCTTTTCCATTTTGTGGTTCTCATATGCAACATGATAATTGCATTCACAGAAATCAAAAGAAAAGACCTTCTTTAATTGTCCACAAAGCTGATGACCTCCTCCAAGTCAAACCATTTTGGCCCTCCACTGTTTCTCTCACTGTATTATTACCTCCTTCTGGAAACATCTTCTCTTACCTCCCAGTGACCACACTTGACTGGTCTTCCTCCTACTCGAGGGCCCACTCTTTCTCAGTCCCCTTTCCTGGCTCCTCCTCATCATACCAGCCTGGACCCTTCTTTCTTCTTATTCTGGACTCAGTTCCTTTGTAACCTGGCTGAGTCTTGTGGCTTTAAATGCAACCTATAAGCAGGTAACTACCCATGTTACACTTCTGACCTCACATCTCTTCTGAGTCCAAACTCACTTCCTCTCCTCTCCTGGGATTTCTCATTGGCATCTCAAACTTACCTCGTTCAAAAACACAGCTTTTGATATTCTACCAAAAGCCTGCTCTCACCAATTATTCCACTGAGAAACCTCAAACCCTAGAAATCATCCTTGATTCCTCTCCTTCCTCGTACCGCACCTCCCATCCATCAGTCAGTGCTGTTGGCTATCAATTCAAAATGCATTCTAAATCCAGGCTCTTCTCACCGCCTCCACTGTTACTGTCCCTCCCACTCCACTGCCCTTTCTCATTGGGGTCACTGCAATGCCTCTCAACTGGTCTTGCTTCCTGCTCTCTAACCCCCTACCAGCTCCTCACCACAGGTTTAAGCACTGAAGTTAGGTCGTGTGACTTCTCTGCTCAAACCCTCTATCACTTCCCGTCGTGCTTCAGCTTTCACCACAACCCATCTGCCAGATCCACGTCATCTTGCCCCTGATTACCCCATTCTTCAGCCATACTAGCCTCATTACCATTCCTCAGCATGCAAGCCTGCTCTTGCCTTACGTCCTGATACTTCTGTTTGGAATGATCTTCCTCAGACCTTCGAAAGGTTGGGTCCTCACTTCATGGAGTGAAAACGTCACCTCCCCTCAGTGACCTTCCCAGACCACCTGCTTATGAAGAGCCTCTGACACACCCTTCCCCTGACAAAGCATTATTATTGTTCTCCACAGTAGTTATCTCTAAATGAACTTCTATATTTGTTTTCTTATTCCTTTTATGTCTCTTCAACTCCAAGAGAAGTCAGGGACTTCTGCTGTCTTCTCCAGGATTGTATTCCCAGCACCTAGAACAGTGCCTGGTACCTAGTGTGGGCTGAGTAAATGCATGTTGAATGAATGGATTTGCTCTTTTGGCAGATTTTAGAATTACTCCTTATTAGGCCAACTTTACAATGTCATGGAAGGATTTTTTTTTTTTAAGGTAAAAGCTCCTTAAAGAATAAAATCTAGAACTACCTGGATTATCTATTCCACTTCTGGGTATTGATCCAAAGAAAGTGAAGACAATACCTCAAAAAGATTTCTGCCCTCCCATGTTCAATGCAGTATTATTTATAATTACTAAGACATGGAAACAACCAGAGTGTCCACTGGTGGATGAATAAGTAAAGAAAATATGCCATGTATATGTATATATACACATAGCATGGAATCTGGAACATTATTCGGCCGTGAAAAAGAATGAAATCTTGCCATTTGTGACAACATGGACAGAACTTGAGGGCGTTATGCTAAGTGAAATAAACCAGAGAAAGATAAATACCATATGATCTCACTTATATGTGAAATCTAAAAAGCAAGGAATGAAACAAGGAAAAAACAAAAAACAAGCTCATAGATGTAGAGAACAGATTGGTGGTTGCCAGAGGTGGGGGGTGGGGATAGGTGAAATGGATAAAAGGCGTCAAAACTTCCAGTTATAAAATAAGTCCTGGGGATGTAATGAACAGCATGGTAACTATAGTTAATAATTGCATGTTTGAAAGTTGCTAAGAGAGTGGATCTTAAAAATTCTCATTGCAAGAAAAAAACTTTGTAACTACGGACGGTGGTGAATGTTTGCTAGAGGTATTGTGGTGATTGGTTAGTTCACAATGTATACAAATGTAGAATCACGGGGTACACCTGAAACTAATATTGTATGTCAGTTACACCTCAATTAAAAAAAAGATAAAAGCAATTTTATCTTTAGGTCTATCTTTCTATGTGCAACTGCTTTCAGACTGTGGGCCCTTCCTACCTTTAGCTCCCCTTGCTGATTTTATATATTAATCGATCTCAAAATCAGACTGCTATCCAGAGGTCAATCCGTGTCTCCCTGTAGGCCCTTCTCATGACCCCATCCCTCTTCATCCTCTGCTCTCAGCTTGCTGGTGCCCTCACAACCATGCAGGAAGGGACATGTTTCCCTGTCCTCATTTAGAACAGAACGGAGCAAGGGGACTTAAGTTAAAGCTCCAGAGGATTCTCTTAGATCCCATTCATTCTTCTACCAGCATTTCTCAAGACACTGGGCTGTGTCAGGAACCATGGCGGCCACTGAGAATGGATGTCATGTCCCCCTTTTCACGGAACTCATAGTCTAGTGGGAGAGAGAGGACCACAAAAAAGGAGTCCCATGATGTGCCATGTGGTGGTAGTGGGGGCTCCTGGGGTCCAGAGCAGAGCAGGACTAACCAACTCTGTGAAAGGGTGTGGTGCACGCAGGTGTGGAAACGGAACGGGCTTGGTGTGTTTGTGCATGACCTCTGGGTACCTGGGGAGGGTACCTGGGGAGGGAGCAGGTCGGATCCTGAGGGATAGTCTTATGGGGCATTGAGTGTTTTGTTAAGAAATGGAGACTTTATTCCAAAGTTATTGAAGATGCAATGAAAAGCAAAAGAATTTTCTGATTGAAAGTTCTGAATTCATTCACTTGTCCATTTATTCTTTCATTCAACCAGTATATTTTGAACTCCTGTTACGTACTAACCCCGGTGCTAGGCTCTGAGTGTATGGTGTAAATACATATAAATAAATAGTAAATGCTATTGCAGAACCAGCAGCCATGGCACACAAAGGAAGCTTGTTTGGTGGCTCTTGCTTTTTGTTTTTTAAGATTTTCTTTATTTATTTGAGGGGCGCCTGGGTGGCTCAGTGGGTTAAGCCTCTGCCTTCAGCTCAGGTTATGATCCCAGGGTCCTGGGATCGAGCCCTGCGTCGGGCTCTCTGCTCAGCGGGGAGCCTGCTTCCTCTCCCCTCTCTCTCTGCCTGCCTCTCTGCCTACTTGTGATCTCTGTCAAATAAATAAATAAAATCTTTTAAAAAAAGATTTTAAAAAAAGATTTTATTTATTTATTTGACAGAAAGAGAGTGAGAGGGAGAGAGCTCAGGCAAGGGGAGCAGCAGGCAGAGGTAGAGGGAGAAGCAGGATCTCCACTGAGCAGGGAGCCCGATGAGGGACTCGATCCCAGGCCACAAGGGATCCCGACCTAAGCCGAAGGCAGATGTTTAACTAACTGAGCCACCCAGGTGCCCCACTGCCATAGAGAGTTATAGGAAAAGGAAACTATTGTAGCTAACAATGGAAGCAAGTCCCCGAACAATAGGTATATATTTAAGCAAATTACAGTCCCCAGAAGGGAATATTAGGGAACCATTAAAAATGATGTTTGCAAGCATAGGAGGAAAAAAAGATTTATGGTGCCTCTTAATAGTATAGGGGAGATATTAATAATGTTCACTGGAAAAAGCCGGGTGAAATTTACACAGGACGGTGAGGAAAAACAAGCATAAGAAAAGACCATAAAATATACAAAAATATGAATTACAGCTGCCCCTCAGCAAAGTGATTTTTCTGCTGCTTTATACTTTTTCTGTGCCAAATATTTTCCTCTATTAAGTACACACTTACTTTTCCCACCATAACTTGTTCCATTGTGAAAGGAAAGAGATGAACAGACAAGAAATGAAAGCCAGAAGTGGGGAAGCAAAGACAGACACCTGTCTCTCTGACATGACTTAGGTGTCATCTCCCCAGGAGGGTCAGGATGGGGCAACTGTGTTGGGCCGAGGACCCGCCGCTGGTCATTCCTCGTTTAGCCACGACAGCCTGTGCTCTGTCTGAGGGAGAGCAGCAGAACACGCGCTCCGGGATGTCAAGTTCAATCCCGGGTGACTCTGTGTGACCTCTGACTAGTCAGTCTTCCTGGTAATCCACCTCCCTGGAGGAGAGTTTCCAAAGACCTCTCCAGGAAACAGGATAAGTAGGAGGATCCTGGCTGCAGGGGAAGCGGGTGTTCTTTTTCAAAAATCTAGACAATCTCCTCCCCACATCGCCATTTCCCTCTAACTCTCAGTCTGTTCCAGTCCTGCTAGCAACTCATATTTTCATTTTTATCTCTTTCAGGAAATGACCGAAATGGCCTAGATTTCAACAGGCAGGTAAGGTCTTTCAGAAAGAAAACCTTTATTCTATAAATGGGGGTGGGGGGAATATATTTATGTATTCTATAAACGGGTAGGGGGATGGCCACTTAGACTACATCAGGTGTGGGAGATAGAAGAAGATTATGTCAAGGTGTTTATTCATAGGGTCAATAGCTTTCTGGCTTGAAAAGGGCCTATCGTGGGCCTTTGCGTCCAGCCCCTCCCCCAGGCCACAATCCAATGTTGGGGTCTCCACTACCCTCTCAAAATATAGTGCTGACAAATGGAGCATTTGCTTAGGGTTAAATTCTAGCCTGATGTGATGCAGAATCTGAGACCACAGCTCTCTTCCCATCTCGGTGTTTAGTCTGATTTTCCTCTTGGGTGAGTTGGTCCGCATGGACCAGCTGTACAGAGAGGACCGTATGGAGGTACCAAGGATGGAGGACCCGGGACCCTCAGGGAACTACTGACTAAAAGGGGAAGAGGGGGAACCAAACAGAACAGAACAAGAGGGCCCGGGACAAACTATATAACCTGGCTCAGGGGGTCAGTGTAGACACAAGCTTGGCGGAAGAAAACCAAGTTGTGTGGGGTTCGAGTTAGTCTGGGAGGGCTTCGGGTGGAGGCAGGTGGTGTTGGACAGGGTGTGAAATGGACAGATGTGAAGGGAAGGATGGAACAGAGGGAGAGGATTTTCCCCTTGAGATCAGGGGCTGGAGGGAAACTGAGGGAGAGGGCTCGGGCAGGGCATGGCCGGAGCAGATATGGGAGGGTATGTTGCGGGGAGGAAAGCTAAGGTAGTCTGAGTTTTCTCAGCTGAAAACTGAATCGACTCCCTAAATTTGGCCAAGGTGGGTAGGGCATGTGTACTATGCCAGGTGTGGGAATACAAAGAAAATTAAGACATGATCTCTTCCCTGGAGGAGCTTAGCATGGGGAGAGGGAGGAGAGAGACTCCTCAGGGAATAATCATATTACACGGGCATCCCTGCTTTGCTAGAGCTGTGTAGAAAGCATGGTGTCCAACAGAAATGGAAAGATCTCCCTGGGAGATCAGGGTGGGCTTCATGGAGGAGGTAATATTTGAATTTAGCTCGAAAGGGTGAGCCGGACTCTGTCGGGCAGAGAAGAGTGCGGTGGGAGGACAGAACATCCAATGGGGGGGGGGGTGGGCATTGGAGAATCATAGTTTCCTTCTTGCTCTGATATTTTGCGTCCAAGTTTAGGTGACAGTCTGAGGTGGGACCGGAGATCAGACTCCTTTATCTACACAGTGATTCGAAGTCACTACTAACGTTCCTAAAGGGCTGGGTACTTTCTGGGTCTATCCTTCGTGGTCAGAGAGAGCAATAATCTGGAGTCCGAAGCCAGAACCTCTCAGGCAGGCCCTTTCTGCATTTTGTTCACTGTGGAAGTTGGCTGACGAGTGGAGGCCAACGACCCTCTCTGTACATGGGGCCTGAAGCAGAGAGAGGTTTCAGACGTAGCTACGAGGAAGGACGTGCCGCCAACTTGGTTTATGAAACACCGGAAGAGGCACCAAGGGAAAAAGACAGTAGAATCAGCTTCTCAGCCACGGTCTTTGCGGATGAGACAGATTCTCCTCTCAGGGATAGTTTTGCCAGGTTTGCTTTCAGGGCGGGAAGATGGAGGAGATTCCCAAGGATTCTGGGATCCTGAAGGAGAGGCCTAAGCAGGCTGGGATGGGTCCTGTGCACTGTGCTTTCCACTCTGAGAAGGCAGGATGGCAGCCTGGGACCCCCACCCCCACCCCCTCGGTGTCCCAGGCCCTTAGGAGAGGATGCACAGGGAGGAGTTCATTCCACACCAAGATGTGACCACACCAGCCCAGGCCGGAGGTGGCCTGCTCCACAGGCCCGGTAGGTTGAACTGCCTATGTGATCTTTTGGAAGCTTGAGAAACCTCTGTGCTTGGGACAAGGCTGGGGGCAGACCCTCTGGCCCTAGGCAGCCTCCAGAGAGGGCCCCGGCCCTTTGAACATCTTTTGGGGAGTGGTTTCTCCAACAGGCAGGAGAAAGTATGCTGGCTTCTGCCAGGAGTGGGCCTCACTTGAGTTTGCTTCACTTAGCATGGGATGGGTTATTCCCTCCTCCCTCCCCGGGAAAGGGTTTTTGGATTTCTCATTACTGACAAGAACAGACATGACAGATCTCTCCTTTCAAGAACGGGGGAATTTTGGAGAAAGAGGCTCAGCCGGGTCACACTGCTTTATACTCTTACGCCAGAGCACTCCTCCGTTCATGCGTGTACACCTCCATGCCCACCCCCCCAAGGCTCCTCCCTGCTACCTGTCACTCTGTCCCTCAGTGCCATCCGACACAGATACCCATAGCTTCACGTTCATTCCGGCCCCCCTGCAGACCTATGGGGGGGGGGCCCTCAGGATCTCTCAAGCCACTGTATTGATGGTCATACCTCCACACTTCACCAGGAGGGAAGTAAACCAACGTTCGCTGTCTGCCAAGCTCTGTGCAAGGGGCTTTGGGCACTTCATCTCATCAAATTCTCGTTCTAAACCATGGGTTACTATCCCCCTCGGATAGGCGAGGAAGGGGCCTCCGAGGCAGCCCCAGCTTTTTTTGGCAAAGGATTTGGGAGATTAACTAATGTGCCAAAGGTCACATGATTGGCCAACCGGCAGAGCTAGGATGCGAACCCACATCTCTTGGACTCCAGAGCCCATCTTTCCCATGATGCCCTGCTGCATCCTCCTCTACATTCTCTCCACTCTCCGCTCCGGGCACACACGCCATCCTCAGGGAGAGGCCTGGGAGCCAGAGGCTGAGAGTGACCTCACTGTGACTAACTGGGAGGAAATGGGAGGCAGAGGGTGTGGGGAAGGGAAGAAAGGGTGGTTGTGTAGGAGCAGCCTGGTATGGTACAAAGAAGGGGCTGGCAGACGCCAAGAGCAAAGGATGAGCTGCTGCCCTCGGTGAAGCCCCGGCTGGGAAGCCTCAAGCCAGTTGGTGCAATTGGGAGTCGCAACCAGGTCCTGGCTAGACAGTCCTACAGTTGCGTGAGCAAGGGACGCTGGCTCATCAGGAAGCTTTTCGAACTGAACCTGTTCACTTCCTGGTCCCAGGAAAGCAGCCTGAGCCTGTGTGGAGAATTGTGGGAAGACCCAGGGACCCAGGGGCAGCGCTGCCTGCCGCCCCTGGGAGGATGAGAAAGTGGAGAGGCAACAGGATAAGACCAGATCCCTGGCTGGGAAGGCGGATGTCCTGGTGCCAACGTGTTTCTCTATCTCTCCCCGGTCGTTGCCCTTAGACAAACCTCTTCATCTTCCCGGGCCTCAGTTTCCTCTCACATACAGTGAAGACGTTTGCATGAGGAGATCTCTCAGTCTGTCTGTTATGTCCCCTTATTTCTTCCATGCCTTAGTCTGGCTGGTTGGCTTGACTGCCACTCTCCTTTCATTTGTTTCTCTGAAGGGAAATAGAGGACAGACTGTCCGACCGTTTCTTCACCCTGAGCGGGAGACTATGGGGGCAAGGAAATAAGTCCCATGATAGCTTTCCAGTCTTTATGATTTTGTGTGATCCAGTGAAAAGAACCATTTGAAATGTAGGGGCAGAGGCAGAAGGACCCAGCAGGCTGGCCATGGGGCCCATCATTCATTCTTTGAATATCTAGTCATTCTGAAGCTTTGGGTAGGGGGTGTCAGGAGTAAGAAGATAAGTCACAAAACTGTGCAGTGAATTCCGTGGGAGACCTGTAGAGCTGGGCTCCTGGATCCCTGCCCGAGGACATCACCAAAGAGATGGTGTCTGAACTGGGGGACAGGGGAGGAGTAAGGAATTTGACTGGCGGAGAAGGGTGGCAAGAAAATTCCAGGCATAGGAGCCTGTGAGGGCTCACTTGAGAGAGGGCATGGCTTCAGGGGAGGTGTGAGAAGGTGAACACGGGGGGAGATGAGGCAGGTGAAGCCAGAGTTGTGGGTCAGGCCAAGTTGTGAAGAACTTTGAACGCACAGCAAGGAATTTTCTCCTGTGGGCAGTAGGGAGCCACTAGGTGTTTTCCAGCATGACTAGTTTCATTTAATGGAAGGGCATTAGAGGGGGTGTGGGTGAGAGGGGAAGGAAGGATGAAGAAGAGGCCTGATGGAATGCTGTTGTAGTAGGAAGAAGTGCGCAAACCTCAGGAGGGAGATTAGAGCAAAGAGGTCAAGCACGTGAACACAGAGTCAGACTGCCTGGGCGGGAATCATGGCCGTGTGGCCTTGGGAAAATTCCTCACCTTCTATGTTCCTCAATCTGCTCATCTGGAAAATGGGGAGAATAATGGTAACTATCTCACAGAGCTGTTGCCAAAGTCAAATGAGAGTGTGTGTGCCTTTTAGGTAAGTGTCTAGAACATATAAACTCTGTAAGTATTTGCTATTTTTATGACCGTGTCAGTATGCATGGAGAGACCCAGATTTGAGAGAGATAGACGGTCTCTGATAGACAGTCAAGAGGATTTTGGCAACAGCTTGGACTAGATGGCAAAGGAAGGGTCCCGCATAATTCTTAGATTTCTAGCTTGGGATGCTAAGCATTAGAGGGACTGCAAGCAGAGCTCAGGAGATCGGGAGGTAGAACAAGTATGTCCAGATGATGGGAGGAGCTGAAGGCAGAGAATGGGCTATAGGTACCAGTAACACAGAGAGAAACGGGGATCTGGGGCCCAGGGGAGAGGTCAGGATGCATACCAAGGAGTCACCACTGAATCGTGTTAACTGAAGTAGTGGGAGGGAGGGAGCGCCCCCGGAGATGGTGTGCAGAAGGGGATGGGGACCCCGGGAAGACCTGCAGAAGAATCACGTGTGGGACAGGCTGAGCAGTGGGTGCCTATAGACGAGACGAACAAAGAAGACTGGTCAAAGGGATGGGGAGGAGAACCACACCCACAAAGGAGAGATCTTCATAGCAGTGGGGAGAGCCACAGCCTGGAGGACTGCAAAGGTGTCGTAGAGCCCGAAGCCTGAACACGGGTTCTCATGGCGGTGTCTATGCTAAGAGCAGATGCCAGATTGCTGCAGGTGGGGGGCGAGCCGGAGTTACGGAAATGACAGAGACGTGCTCATGCGGTGACCAAGGGGTGGGGTGTTGGCCTAAAGTGGAGGCAGTGTGTGAGGAAGGCTTTGGAAGATGAGGGAGACCTCGGTGGATGTGAGCCTGTGGCGGGTTCGAAAATGCCGTCAGCATAGGAGACAGAAAAGAGAGAATGCAGACAGAGGGCAGACCCCCTGGAGGGTGTAGCCTAGGAGAGAAGGAGGACTCATCTGAGAGGGTAGCAGGGCTGGGTGCCCTGTTGGTGAGTTTAGAAGCCCAGGGGACAGCTCTCCATTACCATTGCCCACTCCTTTGACCAACAGTTACTTTCAGAAGGACACTGGAAGGTAGAATTGGCTTCCGGGGGCTTGGAGAGTCCACAGGGACAGGGGCACCCTTGGGAAGCCTCACGCTGTGCTGTTCTGGTGACTTCTGAATCCCTTGCTCCCCACGGGCCACGAGTTTCTGCCGGACAGATCAGAGCAATGTTTCCATGTGTGCTGTTGAGTGCCATCTTGCTGGATGCTAGAGTTCTCTGAGGCCAGAAGGATATCGGACGCAAGTTGGCAGGTGTCCTCGTCCCTAAGCTTCCTGCCACCAAAGCTGAGAATCAGTGGCTGGGGGTTTTCTCTCCATCCTAGGCTTGACGGCTTTCTCAGCTCACCCGCACGAATAGATGACTGCCCCATGCCTGCCATGCCAGCTAGCTGGGAGCGGTTGCCCCCATGTACCCCCACACAGCATTAAGTTTTACGTTGGGTGGGATTTTCCTTCTTTCTGGAGCGTGAACCGCCAGGGTTCTCTGGCTGCTCCCAGTACGTGTTGATTTGTAGTATTTAATCGGCTCAGTGGGGCGTCTTCTCTAAAATTCTCTAAAATCAACAAAATTCAGCTTAAGGAAATTAGGAGCCTCTGAGGGTCCAGAATGATGGAGAGGCTTCTCCAGGGGGGCCCACGAGGGGAAGGCAGGCCAGGCCAGACCAGGCTCTCGGGCTGGCAGGGGAGGGTCCGCCGGGACGGCACAGTCAGCACTCTCCCCTGGGTGCTCAGGGAGCAGCCTCGGGAGAACCGGCACCAGAGCTGCCAAGCCCCAGACAGCAAGGGGAGGAAGTGATTGACCAAGTTCGACCATTTCATACCATGGACCCTTACTTCCCTGGCTAGTAAGGAGTCAGAGGTGCTAGAACATTGGCCCTGCCCACAGGAGCTCCCAGCCAGTGGGGAAGAAAATGCAGCGGAGGAAAGGGAGGTCCCCGGCACTGGAATATTAATGCCAGTGGGGCTGGTTTTGCAAGTCTCAGAGAGCCAAGCAGGCACACGTTGCCAGGCAGAGGTCAGGGTGATGAGCTGGTGGGGGGGGGGAGGGGGGGGCTCTGAGATCCCCCTGCAGGACCTCGGAGTTGGGGGTGGGGATTAAGGATGGCAAGGCTGTTGATCCTCTGAGGCTTGTTTCTCTCTGCAGGGCACCAGCTTCTGGTTCCAAGCTTCCAAGTGGAGACGGGATTACGGGGGTGCGGGGGCAGGCTAAGAGAGAGAAGAAGATGAGAAGCCAGCAAACTGCATTTTCCCCAACCTCAAGTGTTGAGACATAACATCCTTCATTTTTCCATTTTTCCATTTCCTCCATTTTTCAGATATAGGAGCCTGACGGAACTGTGTTGGGGACGTGATTTTGATTCAGGGCCACAGTGGGCTTCCAAAGACCTTATTTCAGGATTAAATTCAGCCACAAGGCACAGGTAGATCTGGGGGAGGACAGACCTTAAAGTCCCCTGCTAGCCAACAGGCAGGTCTGAACAGAGGGACCAGAAGGGACCAACCCCCACACACCCACTTCCTTCTAAAACTGTGGTTCTCAGCCTTATCAGACCCAATGTCCCTTGGAACGAGGATTCTACAAAGCCCCCTGAATCTCCTAGAATGGAATTTATAGAAAACACAAGTAAACATCCACAGGGATGCTCTGATCCGAATAAAAGAAGGAGAAAAATTTTAAAATAAAATAATAGCTATTTCAGCAAGCAAATCCTTGGGTGTACTCCCCGGGAAGGTTCAACGGGCTAGTAGCAGGCTAGTGCCCAGGCAACAGACACAAATACAGACTGGTAATGGTATGTTCTATTGGCAGCTCAAAAGCCATGATTTTCCAAAATGTTAACTCTCCTAAGATAAAAATCTTTCCTCAATTCACACCGAAAATGGCATCCCCAGAAAAAAGCCAGTGCCTATGAAAAGTATACAAAAGATACTTGGTACTCATATAAAAAAAAAATAATAAACTGGGTACTAGGCTTTCAGGATTAGAGGCAGGCTGTTCCCTGACACAGACGTCCGATGGGGCATTTCGAAGTTGAATGAAAGTTGCCTGGAGCATAAGTGCTTCTCATTTAGTCCCCTTCTGCATTGCAGCGGGTCTAGAGCGCCTGCCTTCTGTCCAATAAATGCAAATCGAGCCTCCCCAGTAGCCAGAAGAACCACCCCACAGGTTTCAGAAAACGATTTCCAGGTTGGCCCATCATCCCCAGTGAGGACAGTGGACCCCCCGGGGAGACAGGTCACTTCCACCAGGAGAGCAAGGTTTACCCGTGGCTGTGGTCCTTCCACAGAGAGATCCAAGGTGGTGGAAAACAGAGGCTCCCCCCACCCGGCGGGAGACACCCCAGAAAGAACACACCCAGCCTCTGCCCTCGGAGAACAGACTTGCTCTCCTGTGAGAGAGGCAGGTCTGAGAAATTCCTAATTATGTCAGGACAAGGGCTGTGTCAGGGGATAAGCTGGGCTCGTCGAATGGCTTAGGTTGTTGTACCACAGAATTAATTTGCAGGCAGGAGGTGACGGGTAAGATTCAATTCTTTTCTCCAGAGGGATTTCCCCACTGTGGTCAAGATAATACAAGAATAATTGTATTTACTGAATCCTGCCCGTGTGCAGGCACCGAGTACAAAATCCATTATTAGCTATTATCACAGTGCCAAATATCCCTTATTCCATTTAATACTTTTGGCAACCCTGTAAGGCAGATGGGATCATTCCAGGTTTAGAGATAAGGAAACCGAGGTGCTGAGTGGTTAAGGAATTTTCCCACAATCATGCCATCCAGAAGCGAGTTGGAAGCCAGGCCCGCTGGACTCCAGACGGCCCGGCTTGTCGTGGGGGGGTGGGGGCATCAGACAGCGGGGCTGAGCGGATTGTACTGGGTCTCCTATTCCTCATCCGAAGCCGAGAGCAGTGAGAGTGTCTCCTTCCGAGGCATGTTGTAAGGAGTAATTACGGCTGAGATTTATAACTCCAAATAGTTTCTGACATAGGGTAATCGACCCATAAACATTAGCTCCTATTACTTTCTGATGCACGAGAACCCATAATTTTCTCGTCCTCTCCTCTCCCTGTGTGGCTGTGGTGCTGGGCTCACACCAGTTTAGATGAGCTGCAGATGCTACTAGAATGGTAATTTTTTTCTGAGTTCCCTGAGCTCTCAAGCTGAGCCCCCTTCCCCCCAACCCCAAGCTCGGGTGGGAAGCTGTGATAAGTGTCTTTGTTTTTGGAGAGGTGGGAATTTGTCTTCCTTTGCCAGCCACACTTGGCTCTCTCTGGCCTCACATGCAGCTCTTTTTGCATTTGTGGCCCCGGGCATCGGCCCCTGTATTGGATGGACCCAGACTTGTTGAGAGCAGGGTGGCCAGGAGCAGATCGGAGTGGCTGTGGATTCTCAGGAGGCCTGTCCCTTGTACACTCCAGGTTACCCGATGGTGCCAACACCAGCGCAAAGCCCCTCTGGGGCCCCGGCCCGGGCACTGGCTGGATGGGGGCATAGAGATGGGCTGTTTCTCTCTGCGCAGGTGTGGAATGGAGAGCAGCGGGGTGACGAGGCCAGCATCCGAACCCTCTGATTCTGCAGGGATACGGAGGAGGACTTCCCTTGGGATCTCAGTGAGCTGCCTTTGGTGCATGCAGATTCTGCTGAAGGGCCAGCCCCTCCCCCTCTCATGTGGGAGTCTTTTTGGAGCAACCATGTTGAAAGGGAAGCCAGATTTGGCCCCGGTTGCAGAAGAAGCCAATACTTCTGAGTCCTCGGCTTCACAGCCCCACTGGGTTGAGTCCTTCATAAGTAGTAGCTCATTTAAACCTGTCAGCAACCCAGGGCAGTAGCTTTTCCGCTCTTCATTTTACAGATGGAGAAACTGAGTCTCCGAAAGGTCAAGGGACTTGCTTAGAGCCAGGATTCAAACCGAGGATGATGGAATGTGTTGGGCACTTTACATAGAGTTGTATCTTGTTCGCTCTTACTTAATTCTTACGACAGCCTGGTGAGGTGAGCATTATTATTCCCATTAGATAGCTGGGGAAACTATAAGTCAGAGGTTAAGTAAGTTACCCAAGGTGGGGCTCAGATACACAATAGGTCTGTCTGACTGTACCCCGCTGTGAGAGAGAGCGAGCGAGAGGGCGCTCCTGCGGGTGAGAGGTGACCTCACATAACCCAGAGCCCCTCGTTTGACACCCATACAGTACTTTTCCACATTTCCAGAGCCTTCTCACTCATCCCGGCTCCTGCAGACCTCTCATGGCCGTGGCTTGCCAGCTAGGATGGCAGAGATAGCATCTGCCGGCTCAGGGAAGGGTGCCAGGTAAAGGGTGGGGTGAAGAAGGGTTCCCACCCAGAGGGTTCCCCTGGCCCCACGAGAAGCACCCCCTCCCTGGGCCTGTGCGTGAGAAGGGTACAGGGAGAGGAGTGTTTGCCTGGGTACGTGCCTGCAGGGTAGGGGTGGGACCTGGCTTTCTCTCTGCCCCCCGAGCCACAGGGCTGTCAAGGCAGCTCTAGTAACCAAGAAATTACTTCTCCCAGACTCCCAGCTGCAGCTGAAAATACACTTTCCCCATCTCCAACTTCCTTCTCCTGGTCCAGCCCCGAGAATGGCTTTGAAGGCCGCTCCCAGGGCTCAGGAGCTCTTCCTATCTATGTAGCTGTTCAGTTCCCTAAAATGGTAAAGGGACTTGCAGGTAGGTGGTCAAGCCAGGGCGTCTTCATGAAGCTTACCTTGATTCAGCATCTCCTTGCTAACAGGCACTGTGTTCGGTGCTGGTCTGCTGTCTCCAAACCCAGCTCGTTCTGCTCATCACAGCTGCCCCCACTGCTCCCGTAGCCCCCCGGACCTCCACTGCTTGGGATCACAGCAAGTGTCAGGACTTCCCTCCCTCTGCCCTGTGTGGCTACTAAAATCCCCTTGGCTCGAAACCCCCAAGGATCCTTGCTTTACATCCTGTTTTGCTTTTGTTTCTTGGCCATTCCTCCCCAGGGCTGGCGCTCAGATTTTGCTGGTATGGACTGATGCAGGGTTGTCCCTGGTTTGAGGCTCACAGATGACCGTGTGCTGGTCAGAGGTCCAGCTCCGGCATCCCACAGACCTGGATTCAAATCTTGGCTCTACCAACTGGCCCTGTGTCATCTGGTCACTTCGCTCTCTGCCTCAGTTTCTGCCTTTGTAAAATGGGAGGAAACGATAGCAGGAATCTTAGAGCATTGTTAGGAGGAGGTTTCAATGAGATTTTTGAATGGGAAGTATTCAATGAGATTTTTGAATGGGAAGTATGGGACACAGTAAATGAGTAAATGTTATGAGTTATTGGTGTTGTTGCCATAACACTGGCCTGGAGGCCTGGGTTTCACCTTTTTCCAGATGGCAGTTCTGTTCAGTTTCCCCCAACCACTGGCCTTCCTATGAGGTTCTTCCCTGTGCCCTGGGACCTGACTCAGCCCGTTACTAGAGCAATATAAGAAAAATAACCCAGAGGAGCCCCTGGGTGGCTCAGTGGGTTAAGGCTCTGCCTTCAGCTCAGGTCACGATCTCAGGGTCCTGGGATCGAGCCCCGCATCGGGCTCTCTGCTCACCGGGGAGCCTGCTTCCCCCCCCCCACCTGCCTCTCTGCCTACTTGTGATCTCTGTCTGTCAAATAAATAAATAAAATCTTAAAAGAAAAAAGAAAAATATGCCAGACTTCGTCTCTGCCAGGTAAACACAGGCCTGTCTCACTATCTCACTAAACCTAAAAGGGAGGTTCCTGATATGCACTAAGTCCAAGTTTTGTAAACTAAAGCTTACTTTTCTTCACCAAGAGAGCCTGTTATTTAAAGGAATATGAAACTGAATCTTTTTTTTTCTTTTTTTAACTTAAAGACTTTATTTATTTGAGAGAGAGAGAGAGAGCATGAGTGGGTGGAGGGCCAGAAGGAGAGGGAGAAGCAGGCTCCCCGCTGAGTGCAGAGCCCTACACGGGACTCGATCCCAGGACCCTGAGATCACGACCTGAGCCAAAGTCAGACACTTAACAGATGGATCCACCCCGGGCGCCCCTAGACTGAATCTTTTCAAGTAATGAAAAATGCCTTTTTACAGTCCGTTAGAACCAAAGGTCATCTGTAGGATTTATTTGCTTAAAGTGAGTTATATATTAATCTTGCCCCCACCCTGCCCCGGTGACATCTCTCAGAGAACGTATGTTCCTAACAGGAACAATATTTCAACTTGACCCCGTCTCTCTGGGTGGGCTCCTCTGAGGACTGGGAAGTAGGTTTCGTAGACCACTTGCGTAGCCTGTAAATGAAGCCTGGAAAGATTTGGACACCCGGTCACTGGGGGTAAATGTGGATTTGCGCAGCAGGCAGGGGTGGGGTGCTTCTGTGCCCCCTAGCTCTGGGTTGGGACCCTCAAAGAGAGGAGTTGCTAGCGCGAGAGCCAGCAGGCCAGAACAGGTTAATAGCACTCTGCCTGCCCAGAGAGACAATGCAGCTGCCCAAAGGCAAGGTCTCTTCCTCTCTGACGTGAACCAGAGCAAACTTCCTTTCCGAGGGCTTGGTGCTTCCCCTTTGCACTCAGCCTGGCAGCACCAAGGGCAGATTCCTGGCTAGCAGGGCACTTCCCAGAGTGTTGCCTTGCCCAGGGCCCTGGGAGGGACAGACACTTTTCTGGCGTAAAGCAAAGTGGGAACAGCAGGGGGACCCGGGGGTCAGCCTTTGCCCAGGATCGGGCAACACAGCAAGGGTCTAGCATTGTCTGGGAACACTCAGGCACGCCTCGGAGGGGAGAGGATCCAAGAGTCCAGCTTCCCAAGAGGTTGTCAGGTCCCCTCTCTCCCAGATTGCAAAGATATCTAAGTATTGGATGCTTCAAAGAATCAAGGAGAATCCTTTTCAAGGGGATGGAGGTGTCCTGAAGGTAGAGAGGAACGAGAATTCTGCAGGCATCTTGACTCTGGTTGGAGCGAGCTCTGGCACCGACGTTTACCACCACTCTCTTTCACATACACACCCTCTCCCCCTGCCTCTCCCCCTACCTTTCATTCACCTTTCCACACCCAGCTCAAATGTCACCCCAGGCTTTCGTTCACCTTTCCACACCCAGCTCAAAAGTCTCCTTCTCCAGGCAGCCCCCCGGGGACACCCCCTCCAACTTCTGTATCTCAACAGACTCCTACTGTGAGTGGGTCTGCCTCCCAGACTAGACCGTGAACTACTTGAGGAAAGGCTCTGCATTTTAATTATTACAGTAGAGTAGTGCCTGGCAGAGTGGACATTCAGCAAGTGTTTCCTAAATAAACAGATTGAGGGATAGCCGGTGTGAACCTGTCTGCCTCGCCACCCATCCCTCCGTCCTGGGTGCCATGAACCCTCATCTCTCTGCTTTTTCAGGGCCTTCTGTTCCTCCTGCTTCCCTGCTCCCTGTCATCTTTTCCTCAGCAAGTGAGGCCCCCAAACTCACCCCTTTCCCCAGGAATGTTGGGATTATGCGAATAGAGTCATATTATGGGCTCCATCCAGTCCTGGATGAATATTTCCTAATGCTGCTTGCTGGCTGGGCCCCCCAGAGCCCTTGGCTGAGCCCTTGGCTGAGTCCCAGTGTTTTAAACTCTTTGAGGCTGGGCTTCAGCACCAAGCCACTGAGCCCAAACCAGAGCAGGGCCCCTTAACAAATGCTCCTTGGGGGTAATGAGGCTCTCCTGGGACTGCCCTCTCCTGGCCGGTTCTTGGAAACGTGGGGGCTAGGTTATCCAGTGACACCTGAGAGCACTGTGACTATTTTTTCATCAGCAAATTTGGGGCGATCCTCTAACCCCAGAGTGAGTCAAAGATACACAAAGTCTAAGAGCCAAAGTGTCCCATAGGTCAGAGGTGCCCTGTTCCCAGAACGACTCCCCAGATGGCTAACCATCCCCCCTGCCCCAAAGGCTTTTTCTTACTCCTCCCTTCTACCTTGTATGTCAAGACACTTACTTATCCATGATATAACATCTTACGGCTAAGCTTTGTTTTAGTGACATGTTAAAAGGAGAAAATGGAGCAAATTTTTATAAAGCTCAATATATTCTGTTTTTACCATCTGAGACTTTGCTCTCTCTCTCTCTCTCTTTTTTTTTTTTTTTGGTATTAAAGTATTAATTGTATGTAATGAAATGCTTTCACACCCCTGTTAGATGGCCCTCCACCCCATGTCTGCCAAAGCTCACCCAGGGTTTCCGGCCCCACTACCCAGAGTGCAGCCCACTCCAGGTTTGAGAGGACGGCACTGTTAGGCCATGTTTTTCTCCTGTTAGACCCCAGTCAACCTCCCCCGTGGTCACCAGCTCTGGAGTTGTCCCTCTGCTTGCCTTAGCTCCAGGCCTCTAGTCCTTCCATTTTACCTGACAACAGTTTAATATTTGAGAAGAGCTATCACCCCGAAATCTTGCCCTTGACAGGCAGATATCCGGAAGTACCCAAATGATCCCACACATCAGGTTTCTTTCTGAAAGCAAGGACACACATAATACAGGAATACCTTCTGGTTGTAAAAAAAATAATAATAATAATAGAGATAAAAAGAAAGACTTTTGATTGCTGTCCCTTCTTAGCCCTCTTCCCAGCAGTAACTCCTGCTCCCGGCGTGGCGCCGATACGTCTAGAAGACTTCTCTTTCTGTGCTTGCAGGGACATGGGTACAGATGAGAAGGTAGAAATGCTTGTGGGTTTTTCAAAAATGCATATACATGTCCATATACAAGTATAAATTATACTGTGTATACTCTTCTGAAACTGTCTTCTTCAACTTAAAGATGGGATTTATAGATTGTTTCATGGCAATACGTATCGTTATCTGATTTTTGTTAATGACCACGTAACAATCTATGGTTCCAATGTAATTTTCATTTTTATTACCCTGTCAACAGACAGTAGGCTGTTTTAAGGATTTTTTTTTTTTACAGAGCTCTTATGACCTCTTTGAACTCCTATGTGCCTTGATGCCTTTGTATATGCATATATTTTGCTGTACCGATCACCCTCTTTAAGCATAATATCCACAGGTATGCAACATTCAATTGTCAGATGACATCTGGTTATAGGCCAGAGCACAATGGGGTCCCTTGTTCGTTCGCTCATCCATTTCCTCATTCAAAAAACTTTTACTGAGTGGGTACTCTGTGTTATGCCCTGACTACAGCTCTTCCAAGCACAGACAAGCCTGTAGCCGGCCCGTCTTCATGGAACTTACACAGCCTAACAGGGGAACCTCCCTCGATCCTCTGTTTCCGTTAGGAGCACCTAGCCTACAGATTGTTTTAAAAGATAATAGTATCACACTGTCAACTTACATGCTCTTAGAATTCATTAATGTCTCTCCAGTATTTTTAATATTAACTGTTGTCTCAACTTGTACAGCTAATTTTCATATTCTAAGTAAAGGCCTCTATTTGCTCCTCCGTTTTTATCTGATTACTTTCTTCCCAACCTTCCGTAGTTTCACGCTTTTTTCTTCTTCTTCTTCTTTTTTTTTTTAATCTTGATCTCTTGGGGCCAAGGACCAGGTAGTGCTGCCGCCTGCCCCTCATATGGACGTTTATGAAGTCTGTAAGCTTCAGCCTCACACGGATCACATTCTTAGCAAGACCAGACCACGCACAGAGTCCTATGGCATGCCGTGGGAGACGTCCCTCCCGGATGACAGTGATTTGTTAATTAGTCCTGTCTCCACCATATGACCCGATCTTGACCTCCAGGGGTAACACAGGCATGCCTGTATACATGTATCCGTGTATACACGCTTGCAAAAAGTAACTATGGCATTCGCCTGACCCTTGTTTCAAGGAACCCTATGGGAAAGGAAATCAACCTACTTTGGCGTGGCTTTTTAAGGCTGCATGATACGGTAGAGAGAAGGTTGATTCTGGATCCGTGAGGCCTGGGTTCATTATTCCTCCTCTGCCACTTCTGGTTGTAGGGCCTTTGACTTCTCTGAGACCCAGTGTCCTGTATTCTAGGATTGTCGGAAGCATTTCTGCATTAATCCCCCCACGGATCTAATACGCACCTACTGAGTAACAGGTACCACGCTCTGCTGGGCAGGCCAGAACAAGCAGGACAGGTCTCCCGTAATGAATGTGCCCCATCATTATCTTCATGTTGTTTGGGGGTCAAAAGCAAGGAACACCTTCCTTGGAATATAGTGCATAGACGTTTAGCCCAAGTTCTGGAGACCTGGTAAGAATCAGAAATTATTTCCCTTTCCTAGGCAGGGAAACAGATGGATGATTAGGGAATCCTTTGACTCACGTTCCCTTAAACTTTTTTTTTTTTAAGATTTTATTTATTTATTTGGCAGACAGAGATCACAAGCAGGAAGAGAGGCAGGCAGGGAGAAAGGGGGAAGCAGGCTCCCTGCTAAGCAGAGAGCCCGATGCGGGGCTCGATCCCAGGACTCTGGGATCATGACCTGAGCTTAAGGCAGAGGCTTAACCCACTGAACCACCCGGGCGCCCCATCCCTCAAACTTTTTATAACAAATTTTGTAACTGTTGCCCAGCCTTAGAGAATGTAGCTTATACTACCGATTGTGGGGGTTCAGCCAACCATTGTCCCTGGGGCCCTATTCCAGGCTAATAAGGGTAACAAGATAGATATGTACTCAATAAAAATTTGAACCAAAGGGTGAGCCCGATGTTAAGGGGAGCTCCATAGAGCTACCACAGTGGCTTTCTTATCTAGAGAGCCTGAAGCCTTACCTATTTAGGACCCCACTAAGGATAAGAAGGGAGCAAACCAAGCCCTTTCTCAGAGCCTGAAATTTTTATTTTCGAAACAGTCGTAATGAGCTTAGTGATCTGTTTTTTTCCAGCCCTCAGCAAAGAAAAGCTGCAAATTTGAGCTGGAATACGGGCTGCTAGAACCAAACATACCAAGAGTAGCAGATAAAAATCTGGTGCGAGAAAGGAGTTTAAAAAGGAGAGTTGCAAAAAAACCCCCAAAAACCAAAAAACAAAAAAACCCACCCACAAAAACAAAAAAAAACAAAAAACAACAACAACCAAAAAAACCCCGAAAAACTACTGGGGGCTACTGGGGGCTGTTTAGTGCCTCAGCCAGCAGAAGCCAAACACTTTGTCCCCCTGAGGGCATGATCACTTTTAAAAGGAGTTCACAATTATGACTTGAATCATTCATTGAATTATCTTTTAGGTACTCTTCAAGGGAAAGTAGAGACGTTTATATCACCTTTTAGCAAGATCTCTATTCATAATGAAACCAATCAATATCTATCCCGATCTGACATATAAGTCTTTGGGGCTGGAAGGGGATAGATTTTGGGACTGAAAGTCTGCGTATGTGGGAGGAGGGTGAAGAATGTTAAGGATTCAGAATGGGTGCTGGATTTTAGATCGGAAGACTTAGGTTCAGATCCTAGTTCTCCTGCTAGCCAGCCGTGCACTTGGGATAAACCTTTTACTTTCCTCAGCTGTAGAATGGGAATAACAGTACCTGCCTTTTCAATCTCGTGAGAATATGCTGAAAATCAACCCAAATTGTGCGTTTGAAAGTGCTTTGTAAACCAAAGAACATCATGGAAAGCTCTAAGGGAGGTCAGGAGGCCACATCCCAGGCAGTGCCTGCTGGTAGACATGACTCAAGATGCAAGAAGAGAAGGATTTGGGTTATTACTTATTGCTAAACACACACACACACACGGGAATATCTGCCTATGTGTGTTTGTGTGTGTGTGTGTGTGTGTGCGTGTGTGTGTGTGTGCATTACCATCACGTGCCCTGAAACCTCTCAAGCGTTCCCTTTCCCCAGGCAAAAGAAGAGACTCTACAACAAACTTTAACACCTCGTAAACTAAAAAGTTCAACGTGGATACATGACATTTGGAATGCTTCCTGTTTTCTAATCTTCTTTTTCTTCTCATTTGAAATCAATAATCAGCTTTTGAAAATTAAACATTGCAGAATGGTGTGACCTCACAAGCACAGGCCTTCTGGAGCCCCAGGGGCCCTCCAGCCCATCATCCAGCAGTGGGGTTGGCCGTGGCCTTTCAGACTGGTGTCTGGGTTGGCTCTTTCGGTCCTGCAGGCAGCCGCCGGGAAATTCCCGAAAGAGACCATCCTTTATCATGAAGGATAAAGCTTCAGATGTAGAAGTCTGTTTTCTGTCGGCCGATCTCTCCTCTGCTGTGGTCGTGCTGCCGTGGCCTTGGGCTCCTCCTCACTGGTTCTTACTGAGATGTTTGCACTCCACACCTTTTTACCAGTTGCCCTGCTTGCATTGTAACCTCTTCCACCCCACACTCCATACCACTGCTGGCATGACGGAGCCAAAGACAGTCTCTCTGTGCTATTCCCCTCAACTCCAGTTACACTTTGCCCCCAGAGTCCAGTCTGAACTCCTCTGCAGGGCACGCAGGCCTTCTAGGGGCCCTGGCTGCCGGCCCCCCTCTCCCCGACCCCACACAGCAGCAGCTGAACTGCCTGTCGCTCTCGCCCTCTGCAACTTTGGGCAAGCTCTTCCCACTGCCTGGACTGCCCTTCTTTGCCTTCTCCTGGTGAGCCCCCTTCACCGTTCAGAGCTGCCCAGAAGGACTTTCCTTCTGTGGGGCCTTCCTTACCTCATTGCCCTTTCTCTCTAGCCGTGCTCTGCCCTGCCACGGTGAGTGACAGCCTCTCCACGCAACCACTGTGCACACTTCTGATCGCACGGGCATTGCATAGTAGCTGCTTCCTTCCTGCGAGCTGTCTCCTAATTCACCTGGGAGGGCCCTGTTCATCTTCGTGCTGCTAGTTCCCTGGAGTATACAGTAGGCGCATACTAAGTGCTTGTCCCCCTGAACCGGGAAGGGGACCTTTATGGGAGAGGAAACCTATGTTTCAAGCATGCCACATAGGAGACCAGCTTACTCCGCTGCTATTGGAGCAGACCCAGTGTTGGAGGGCCACAGGGGGTGCCACGGGAATGCAAAAGACAAGGATCTCGGCCTTGCTAGAAGACAGTTCTCAAAGATGAAAATTATCAGAGAAAACCATTTACTTTCATAGATAACCAAGGCTCCGACTCTCAGAGGCAGGCTTCCCTGTCCCAGGCAGCTCCCAGGAAATGCCAAAGAGAATCCCATTCAGACTTGTGGTAAGTGTTACTTTCAGTAACTATGTAGACCCCACGTATATGGAGAAGTCCCAGGCTCTCCTCGTGGAAATGTTTACACCAACCGTGCCCCACGTGTGAAAACAACGTGGCATACAGAGGAGGCAGGGATCCACAGGGTGGATAACTCTGGGGTCGGGGGAAACCCAAAGGGGTTGCCTCGCAGAACGGTACAGACAGACGAGGAGGAGGGTCTGGAAGTGAACGACCCAAGTAGAAAGTCAGGCTCTGCTCTTCCTGCCAGTCTGACAGTGGGTACATTATGTGTGTTCTCCTAACCGTGTCTGCATCTGGAAAAACATTTGATAAGGTTATTTTCCGTCATTGAAATAAGTGATATATTTAAAAGTGCTTTTTAATCTCTAAAGTGCTAAAAAAAAAAAATTACATTCTCTCTGGAGCTGAAGTTCTTAGAACTAATCTGTAGAATGCTTTGCAACCACAAGCTGGTGCTGTGTGTGTGTGTGTGTGTGTGCGTGCGTGCTCATGTGCACGCATGTGCGTGTGTGTGTCCAGGACAAGCAGGACATCTGCCCTTC